>NW_026947997.1:0-59000 GCF_034190915.1 Cavia porcellus
TCTCACTCCTACTAGTGAATGTAATGTAACACACACCCATACAATGCGCACCACATCGTGATGTTTTTCTCACTCTTACTAGTGAATGTAATGTAACACACACCCACACAATGCGCACCACCCCGCGATGTTTTTCTCACTCATACAAGTGAATGTAATGTAACACACACCCATACAATGCGCACCACGCCGTGATGTTTTTCAGAAAACTATCGTTCATTGCCACTGCATGTTCCCTGACGTCCCCATGCTGACCACCCCGCGGTGCTTTTCTCCATCCTACATTGCCACTCACTGCCTATCCTAATTCAGACACTCTGATTCACACCACCCTGTGATGTTTTTCTCACTGCTACTATTGAATGTAATGTAACACACACCCATACAATGCGCACCACGTCGTGATGTTTTTCTCACTCTTACTAGTGAATGTAATGTAACACACAACCATACAATGCGCACCACCCCTTGATGTTTTTCTCAATCCTACTAGTGAATGTAATGTAACACACACCCATACAATGCGCACCACCCCACGATGTTTTTCAGAAACCTATCGTACATTGCCACTGCATGTTCCCTGACCTCACCATGGTGACCACCCCGCGGTGCTTTTCTCCATGCTACATTGCCACTCACTGCCTATCCTAATTCAGACACTCCGATTCATACCACCCCGTGATGTGTTTCTCACTCCTACTAGTGAATGTAATGTAACACACACCCATACAATGCGCACCACCCCGCGATGTTTTTCAGAAAACTATCCTACATTGCCATTTCATGTTCCCTGACCACCCCATGCTGACCACCCCGCGGTGCTTTTCTCCATCCTACATTGCCACTCACTGCCTATCCTAATCCAGACCCTCCGATTCACACCACCCCGTGATGTTTTTTTCACTTCTACTAGTGAATGTAATGTAACACACACCATACAATGCGCACGACCACACGATGTTTTTCAGAAAACTATCCTACATTGCCACTGCATGTTCCCTGACCTCCCCATGCTGAGCACGCCGCGGTGCTTTTCTCCATCCTACATTGCCACTCACTGCCTATCCTAATTCAGACCCTCCGTTTCACACCACCCCGTGATGTTTTTCTCACTCCTACTATTGAACGTAATGTAACACACAACCATACAATGTGCACCACCCCGCGATATTTTTCAGAAACCTAACCTACATTGCCACTGCATGTTCCCTGACCTGCAATGCTGACCACCCCGCGGTGCTTTTCTCCATCCTACATTGCCACTCACTGCATATCCTAATTCAGCCCCTCCGATTCACACCACCCCGTGATGTTTTTCTCACTCCTACTAGTGAATGTAATGTAACACACACCCATACAATGCGCACCACTCCGTGATGTTTTTCTCAGTCCTACTAGTGAATGTAATGTAACACACACCCATACAATGCGCACCACCCCGCGATGTTTTTCAGAAACCTATCCTACATTGCCACTGCATGTTCCGTGACCTCCCCATGCTCACCACCCCCCGGTGCTTTTCTCCATCCTATATTGCCACTCACTGCCGATCCTAATTCAGACCCTCCGATTCACACCACCCCGTGATGTTTTTCTCACTCGTACTAGTGAATGTAATGTAACACACACCCATACAATGCGCACCACCTCGTGATGATTTTCTCACTCTTACTAGTGAATGTAATGTAACACACACCCATACAATGCGAACCACCCCGTGATGTTTTTCTCACTCCTTCTAGTGAATGTAATGTAACACACACCCATACAATGTGCACCACGCCGCGATGTTTTTCAGAAACCTATCCTACATTGCCACTGCATGTTGCCTGACCTCCACATGCTGACCACCCCGCGGTGCTTTTCTCCATCCTACATTGCCACTCACTGCCTATCCTAATACAGACCCTCCGATTCACACCATCCCGTGATGTTTTTCTCACTCCTACTAGTGAATGTAATGTACACACACCCATACAATGCGCAGCACTCCACAATGTTTTTCAGAAACCTATCCTACATTGCCACTGCATGTTCCCTGACGTCCCCATGCTGACAACCCCGCGGTGCTTTTCTCCATCCTACATTGCCACTCACTGCCTATCCTAATTCAGACCCTCCGATTCACACCACCCCGTGATGTTTTTCTCACTCCTACTAGTGAATGTAATGTAACACACACCCATACAATGTGCCCCACCCCGCGATGTTTTTCAGAAACCTATCATTCATTGCCACTGCATGTTCCCTGACCTGCCATGCTGACCACCCCGTGGTGCTTTTCTCCATCCTACATTGCCACTCAATGCCTATCCTAATTCAGACCCTCCGATTCACACCACCCCGTGATGTTTTTCTCCCTCCTACTAGTGAATGTAATGTAACACACACCCATACAATGCGCACCACCCCGTGATGTTTTTCTCAGTCCTACTAGTGAATGTAATGTAACACACACCCAAACAATGCGCACCACCCCGCGCTGTTTTTCAGAAACCTATCCTACGTTGCCACTGCATGTTCCCTGACCTCCCCATGCTCACCACACCACGGTGCTTTTCTTCATCCTATATTGCCACTCACTGCCGATCCTAATTCAGACCCTCCGATTCACACCACCCCGTGATGTTTTTCTCACTCCTAGTAGTGAATGTAATGTAACACACACCCATACAATGCGCAGCACCTCGTAATGTTTTTCTCACTCTTACTAGTGAATGTAATGTAACACACACCAATACAATGGAAACCACCCGGTGATGTTTTTCTCACTCCTACTAGTGAATGTAATGTAACACACACCCATACAATGCGCACCACCCCGCGATGTTTTTCAGAAGACTATCCTACATTGCCACTGCATGTTCCCTGACCTCCCCATACTGACCACCCCGCGGTGCTTTTCTCCATCCTACATTGCCACTCACTGCCTATCCTAATTCAGACCATCCGATTCACACCACCCCGTGATGTTTTTCTCACTCTTACTAGTGAATGTAATGTAACACACACCCATACAATGCGCACCACCCCGTGATGTTTTTCTCAGTCCTACTAGTGAATGTAATGTAACACACACCCAAACAATGCGCACCACCCCGCGCTGTTTTTCAGAAACCTATCCTACGTTGCCACTGCATGTTCCCTGACCTCCCCATGCTCACCACACCACGGTGCTTTTCTTCATCCTATATTGCCACTCACTGCCGATCCTAATTCAGACCCTCCGATTCACACCACCCCGTGATGTTTTTCTCACTCCTAGTAGTGAATGTAATGTAACACACACCCATACAATGCGCAGCACCTCATAATGTTTTTCTCACTCTTACTAGTGAATGTAATGTAACACACACCAATACAATGCGAACCACCCGGTGATGTTTTTCTCACTCCTACTAGTGAATGTAATGTAACACACACCCATACAATGCGCACCACCCCGCGATGTTTTTCAGAAGACTATCCTACATTGCCACTGCATGTTCCCTGACCTCCCCATACTGACCACCCCGCGGTGCTTTTCTCCATCCTACATTGCCACTCACTGCCTATCCTAATTCAGACCATCCGATTCACACCACCCCGTGATGTTTTTCTCACTCCTACTAGTGAATGTAATGTAACACACACCCATACAATGCGCACCACCCCGCGATGTTTTTCAGAAACCTATCCTACATTGCCACTGCATATTCCGTGACCTCCCCATGCTCACCACCCCGCGGTGCTTTTCTCCATCCTATATTGCCACTCACTGCCGATCCTAATTCAGACCCTCCGATTCACACCACCCCGTGATCTTTTTCTCACTCCTACTAGTGAATGTAATGTAACACACACCCATACAATGCGCACCACCTCGTGATGTTTTTCTCACTCTTACTAGTGAATGTAATGTAACACACACCCATACAATGCGCACCACCCCGTGATGTTTTTCTCACTCCTACTAGTGAATGTAATGTTACACACACCCATACAATGTGCACCACCCCGCGATGTTTTTCAGAAACCTATCCTTCATTGCCACTGCATGTTCCCTGACCTGCCATGCTGACCACCGCGCGGTGCTTTTCTCCATCCTACATTGCCACTCAATGCCTATCCTAATTCAGACCCTCCGATTCACACCACCCCGTGATGTTTTTCTCCCTCCTACTAGTGAATGTAATGTAACACACACCCATACAATGCGCACCACCCCGTGATGTTTTTCTCAGTCCTACTAGTGAATGTAATGTAACACACACCCATACAATGCGCACCACCCCGCGATGTTTTTCAGAAACCTATCCTACGGTGCCACTGCATGTTCCCTGACCTCCCCATGCTCACCAACCCGCGGTGCTTTTCTTCATCCTATATTGCCACTCACTGCCGATCCTAATTCAGACCCTCCGATTCACACCACCCCGTGATGTTTTTCTCACTCCTACTAGTGAATGTAATGTAACACACACCAATACAATGCGAACAACCCGGTGATGTTTTTCTCACTCCTATTAGTGAATGTAATGTAACACACACCCATACAATGCGCACCAAACTGCGATGTTTTTCAGAAGACTATCCTACATTGCCACTGCATGTTCCCTGACCTCCCCATACTGACCAACCCGCGGTGCTTTTCTCCATCCTACATTGCCACTCACTGCCTATCCTAATTCAGACCATCCGATTCACACCACCCCGTGATGTTTTTCTCACTCCTACTAGTGAATGTAATGTAACACACACCCATACAATGCGCACCACCCCTTGATGTTTTTCTCAATCCTACTAGTGAATGTAATGTAACACACACCCATACAATGCGCACCACCCCACGATGTTTTTCAGAAACCTATCGTACACTGCCACTGCATGTTCCCTGACCTCCCCATGGTGACCACCCCGCGGTGCTTTTCTCCATCCTACATTGCCACTCACTGCCTATCCTAATTCAGACACTCCGATTCATACCACCCCGTGATGTTTTTCTCACTCCTACTAGTGAATGTAATGTAACACACACCCATACAATGCGAACCACCCCGTGATGTTTTTCTCACTCCTAGTAGTGAATGTAATGTAACACACACCCATACAATGCGCACCACCCCGCGATGTTTTTCAGAAACCTATCCTACATTGCCACTTCATGTTCCCTGACCACCCCATGCTGGCCACCCCGCGGTGCTTTTCTCCATCCTACATTGCCACTCACTGCCTATCCTAATTCAGACCCTCCAATTCACACCACCCCGTGATGTTTTTCTCACTTCTACTAGTGAATGTAATGTAACACACACCATACAATGCGCACCACCCCACGATGTTTTTCAGAAACCTATCCTACATTGCCACTGCATGTTCCCTGACCTCCCCATGCTGAGCACGCCGCGGTGCTTTTCTCCATCCTACATTGCCACTCACTGCCTATCCTAATTCAGACCCTCCGTTTCACACCACCCCGTGATGTTTTTCTCACTCCTACTATTGAACGTAATATAACACACAACCATACAATGTGCACCACCCCGCGATGTTTTTCAGAAACCTAACCTACATTGCCACTTCATGTTCCCAGACCTGCCATGCTGACCACCCCGCGGTGCTTTTCTCCATCCTACATTGCCACTGACTGCCTATCCTAATTCAGACCCTCCGTTTCACACCACCCCGTGATGTTTTTCTCACTCCTACTAGTGAATGTAATGTAACACACACCCATACAATGCGCACCACACCGCGATGTTTTTCAGAAGACTATCCTACATTGTCACTGCATGTTCCCTGACCTCCCCATACTGACCACCCCGCGGTGTTTTTCTCCATCCTACATTGCCACACACTGCCTATCCTAATTCAGACCCTCTGATTCACACCACCCTGTGATGTTTTTCTCACTGCTACTATTGAATGTAATGTAACACACACCCATACAATGCGCACCACCTCGTGATGTTTTTCTCACTCTTACTAGTGAATGTAATGTAACACACACCCATACAATGCGCACCACCCCTTGATGTTTTTCTCAATCCTACTAGTGAATGTAATGTAACACACACCCATACAATGCGCACCACCCCTTGATGTTTTTCTCAATCCTACTAGTGAATGTAATGTAACACACACCCATACAATGCGCACCACCCCACGATGTTTTTCAGAAACCTATCGTACATTGCCACTGCATGTTCCCTGACCTCCCCATGGTGACCACCCCGCGGTGCTTTTCTCCATCCTACATTGCCACTCACTGCCTATCCTACTTCAGACACTCCGATTCATACCACCCGGTGATGTTTTTCTCACTCCTACTAGTGAATGTAATGTAACACACACCCATACAATGCGAACCACCCCGTGATGTTTTTCTCACTCCTAGTAGTGAATGTAATGTAACACACACCCATACAATGCGCACCACCCCGCGATGTTTTTCAGAAAACTATCCTACATTGCCAATTCATGTTCCCTGACCACCCCATGCTGACCACCCCGCGGTGCTTTTCTCCATCCTACATTGCCACTCACTGCCTATCCTAATTCAGACCCTCCGATTCACACCACCCCGTGATGTTTTTCTCACTTCTACTAGTGAATGTAATGTAACACACACCATACAATGCGCACCACCCCACGATGTTTTTCAGAAACCTATCCTACATTGCCACTGCATGTTCCCTGACCTCCCCATGCTCACCACACCACGGTGCTTTTCTTCATCCTATATTGCCACTCACTGCCGATCCTAATTCAGACCCTCCGATTCACACCACCCCGTGATGTTTTTCTCACTCCTAGTAGTGAATGTAATGTAACACACACCCATACAATGCGCAGCACCTCGTAATGTTTTTCTCACTCTTACTAGTGAATGTAATGTAACACACACCAATACAATGGAAACCACCCGGTGATGTTTTTCTCACTCCTACTAGTGAATGTAATGTAACACACACCCATACAATGCGCACCACCCCGCGATGTTTTTCAGAAGACTATCCTACATTGCCACTGCATGTTCCCTGACCTCCCCATACTGACCACCCCGCGGTGCTTTTCTCCATCCTACATTGCCACTCACTGCCTATCCTAATTCAGACCATCCGATTCACACCACCCCGTGATGTTTTTCTCACTCTTACTAGTGAATGTAATGTAACACACACCCATACAATGCGCACCACCCCGTGATGTTTTTCTCAGTCCTACTAGTGAATGTAATGTAACACACACCCAAACAATGCGCACCACCCCGCGCTGTTTTTCAGAAACCTATCCTACGTTGCCACTGCATGTTCCCTGACCTCCCCATGCTCACCACACCACGGTGCTTTTCTTCATCCTATATTGCCACTCACTGCCGATCCTAATTCAGACCCTCCGATTCACACCACCCCGTGATGTTTTTCTCACTCCTAGTAGTGAATGTAATGTAACACACACCCATACAATGCGCAGCACCTCATAATGTTTTTCTCACTCTTACTAGTGAATGTAATGTAACACACACCAATACAATGGAAACCACCCGGTGATGTTTTTCTCACTCCTACTAGTGAATGTAATGTAACACACACCCATACAATGCGCACCACACCGCGATGTTTTTCAGAAGACTATCCTACATTGTCACTGCATGTTCCCTGACCTCCCCATACTGACCACCCCGCGGTGTTTTTCTCCATCCTACATTGCCACACACTGCCTATCCTAATTCAGACCCTCTGATTCACACCACCCTGTGATGTTTTTCTCACTGCTACTATTGAATGTAATGTAACACACACCCATACAATGCGCACCACCTCGTGATGTTTTTCTCACTCTTACTAGTGAATGTAATGTAACACACACCCATACAATGCGCACCACCCCTTGATGTTTTTCTCAATCCTACTAGTGAATGTAATGTAACACACACCCATACAATGCGCACCACCCCTTGATGTTTTTCTCAATCCTACTAGTGAATGTAATGTAACACACACCCATACAATGCGCACCACCCCACGATGTTTTTCAGAAACCTATCGTACATTGCCACTGCATGTTCCCTGACCTCCCCATGGTGACCACCCCGCGGTGCTTTTCTCCATCCTACATTGCCACTCACTGCCTATCCTACTTCAGACACTCCGATTCATACCACCCGGTGATGTTTTTCTCACTCCTACTAGTGAATGTAATGTAACACACACCCATACAATGCGAACCACCCCGTGATGTTTTTCTCACTCCTAGTAGTGAATGTAATGTAACACACACCCATACAATGCGCACCACCCCGCGATGTTTTTCAGAAAACTATCCTACATTGCCAATTCATGTTCCCTGACCACCCCATGCTGACCACCCCGCGGTGCTTTTCTCCATCCTACATTGCCACTCACTGCCTATCCTAATTCAGACCCTCCGATTCACACCACCCCGTGATGTTTTTCTCACTTCTACTAGTGAATGTAATGTAACACACACCATACAATGCGCACCACCCCACGATGTTTTTCAGAAACCTATCCTACATTGCCACTGCATGTTCCCTGACCTCCCCATGCTCACCACACCACGGTGCTTTTCTTCATCCTATATTGCCACTCACTGCCGATCCTAATTCAGACCCTCCGATTCACACCACCCCGTGATGTTTTTCTCACTCCTAGTAGTGAATGTAATGTAACACACACCCATACAATGCGCAGCACCTCGTAATGTTTTTCTCACTCTTACTAGTGAATGTAATGTAACACACACCAATACAATGGAAACCACCCGGTGATGTTTTTCTCACTCCTACTAGTGAATGTAATGTAACACACACCCATACAATGCGCACCACCCCGCGATGTTTTTCAGAAGACTATCCTACATTGCCACTGCATGTTCCCTGACCTCCCCATACTGACCACCCCGCGGTGCTTTTCTCCATCCTACATTGCCACTCACTGCCTATCCTAATTCAGACCATCCGATTCACACCACCCCGTGATGTTTTTCTCACTCTTACTAGTGAATGTAATGTAACACACACCCATACAATGCGCACCACCCCGTGATGTTTTTCTCAGTCCTACTAGTGAATGTAATGTAACACACACCCAAACAATGCGCACCACCCCGCGCTGTTTTTCAGAAACCTATCCTACGTTGCCACTGCATGTTCCCTGACCTCCCCATGCTCACCACACCACGGTGCTTTTCTTCATCCTATATTGCCACTCACTGCCGATCCTAATTCAGACCCTCCGATTCACACCACCCCGTGATGTTTTTCTCACTCCTAGTAGTGAATGTAATGTAACACACACCCATACAATGCGCAGCACCTCATAATGTTTTTCTCACTCTTACTAGTGAATGTAATGTAACACACACCAATACAATGCGAACCACCCGGTGATGTTTTTCTCACTCCTACTAGTGAATGTAATGTAACACACACCCATACAATGCGCACCACCCCGCGATGTTTTTCAGAAGACTATCCTACATTGCCACTGCATGTTCCCTGACCTCCCCATACTGACCACCCCGCGGTGCTTTTCTCCATCCTACATTGCCACTCACTGCCTATCCTAATTCAGACCATCCGATTCACACCACCCCGTGATGTTTTTCTCACTCCTACTAGTGAATGTAATGTAACACACACCCATACAATGCGCACCACCCCGCGATGTTTTTCAGAAACCTATCCTACATTGCCACTGCATATTCCGTGACCTCCCCATGCTCACCACCCCGCGGTGCTTTTCTCCATCCTATATTGCCACTCACTGCCGATCCTAATTCAGACCCTCCGATTCACACCACCCCGTGATCTTTTTCTCACTCCTACTAGTGAATGTAATGTAACACACACCCATACAATGCGCACCACCTCGTGATGTTTTTCTCACTCTTACTAGTGAATGTAATGTAACACACACCCATACAATGCGCACCACCCCGTGATGTTTTTCTCACTCCTACTAGTGAATGTAATGTTACACACACCCATACAATGTGCACCACCCCGCGATGTTTTTCAGAAACCTATCCTTCATTGCCACTGCATGTTCCCTGACCTGCCATGCTGACCACCGCGCGGTGCTTTTCTCCATCCTACATTGCCACTCAATGCCTATCCTAATTCAGACCCTCCGATTCACACCACCCCGTGATGTTTTTCTCCCTCCTACTAGTGAATGTAATGTAACACACACCCATACAATGCGCACCACCCCGTGATGTTTTTCTCAGTCCTACTAGTGAATGTAATGTAACACACACCCATACAATGCGCACCACCCCGCGATGTTTTTCAGAAACCTATCCTACGGTGCCACTGCATGTTCCCTGACCTCCCCATGCTCACCAACCCGCGGTGCTTTTCTTCATCCTATATTGCCACTCACTGCCGATCCTAATTCAGACCCTCCGATTCACACCACCCCGTGATGTTTTTCTCACTCCTACTAGTGAATGTAATGTAACACACACCAATACAATGCGTACAACCCGGTGATGTTTTTCTCACTCCTATTAGTGAATGTAATGTAACACACACCCATACAATGCGCACCAAACTGCGATGTTTTTCAGAAGACTATCCTACATTGCCACTGCATGTTCCCTGACCTCCCCATACTGACCAACCCGCGGTGCTTTTCTCCATCCTACATTGCCACTCACTGCCTATCCTAATTCAGACCATCCGATTCACACCACCCCGTGATGTTTTTCTCACTCCTACTAGTGAATGTAATGTAACACACACCCATACAATGCGCACCACCCCTTGATGTTTTTCTCAATCCTACTAGTGAATGTAATGTAACACACACCCATACAATGCGCACCACCCCACGATGTTTTTCAGAAACCTATCGTACACTGCCACTGCATGTTCCCTGACCTCCCCATGGTGACCACCCCGCGGTGCTTTTCTCCATCCTACATTGCCACTCACTGCCTATCCTAATTCAGACACTCCGATTCATACCACCCCGTGATGTTTTTCTCACTCCTACTAGTGAATGTAATGTAACACACACCCATACAATGCGAACCACCCCGTGATGTTTTTCTCACTCCTAGTAGTGAATGTAATGTAACACACACCCATACAATGCGCACCACCCCGCGATGTTTTTCAGAAACCTATCCTACATTGCCACTTCATGTTCCCTGACCACCCCATGCTGGCCACCCCGCGGTGCTTTTCTCCATCCTACATTGCCACTCACTGCCTATCCTAATTCAGACCCTCCAATTCACACCACCCCGTGATGTTTTTCTCACTTCTACTAGTGAATGTAATGTAACACACACCATACAATGCGCACCACCCCACGATGTTTTTCAGAAACCTATCCTACATTGCCACTGCATGTTCCCTGACCTCCCCATGCTGAGCACGCCGCGGTGCTTTTCTCCATCCTACATTGCCACTCACTGCCTATCCTAATTCAGACCCTCCGTTTCACACCACCCCGTGATGTTTTTCTCACTCCTACTATTGAACGTAATATAACACACAACCATACAATGTGCACCACCCCGCGATGTTTTTCAGAAACCTAACCTACATTGCCACTTCATGTTCCCAGACCTGCCATGCTGACCACCCCGCGGTGCTTTTCTCCATCCTACATTGCCACTGACTGCCTATCCTAATTCAGACCCTCCGTTTCACACCACCCCGTGATGTTTTTCTCACTCCTACTAGTGAATGTAATGTAACACACACCCATACAATGCGCACCACACCGCGATGTTTTTCAGAAGACTATCCTACATTGTCACTGCATGTTCCCTGACCTCCCCATACTGACCACCCCGCGGTGTTTTTCTCCATCCTACATTGCCACACACTGCCTATCCTAATTCAGACCCTCTGATTCACACCACCCTGTGATGTTTTTCTCACTGCTACTATTGAATGTAATGTAACACACACCCATACAATGCGCACCACCTCGTGATGTTTTTCTCACTCTTACTAGTGAATGTAATGTAACACACACCCATACAATGCGCACCACCCCTTGATGTTTTTCTCAATCCTACTAGTGAATGTAATGTAACACACACCCATACAATGCGCACCACCCCTTGATGTTTTTCTCAATCCTACTAGTGAATGTAATGTAACACACACCCATACAATGCGCACCACCCCACGATGTTTTTCAGAAACCTATCGTACATTGCCACTGCATGTTCCCTGACCTCCCCATGGTGACCACCCCGCGGTGCTTTTCTCCATCCTACATTGCCACTCACTGCCTATCCTACTTCAGACACTCCGATTCATACCACCCGGTGATGTTTTTCTCACTCCTACTAGTGAATGTAATGTAACACACACCCATACAATGCGAACCACCCCGTGATGTTTTTCTCACTCCTAGTAGTGAATGTAATGTAACACACACCCATACAATGCGCACCACCCCGCGATGTTTTTCAGAAAACTATCCTACATTGCCAATTCATGTTCCCTGACCACCCCATGCTGACCACCCCGCGGTGCTTTTCTCCATCCTACATTGCCACTCACTGCCTATCCTAATTCAGACCCTCCGATTCACACCACCCCGTGATGTTTTTCTCACTTCTACTAGTGAATGTAATGTAACACACACCATACAATGCGCACCACCCCACGATGTTTTTCAGAAACCTATCCTACAGTGCCACTGCATGTTCCCTGAACTCCCCATGCTGAGCACGCCGCGGTGCTTTTCTCCATCCTACATTGCCACTCACTGCCTATCCTAATTCAGACCCTCCGTTTCACACCACCCCGTGATGTTTTTCTCACTCCTACTATTGAACGTAATATAACACACAACCATACAATGTGCACCACCCCGCGATGTTTTTCACAAACCTAACCTACATTGCCACTGCATGTTCCCAGACCTGCCATGCTGACCACCCAGCGGTGCTTTTCTCCATCCTACATTGCCACTCACTGCCTATCCTAATTCAGACCCTCCGATTCACACCACCCCGTGATGTTTTTCTGACTCCTACTAGTGAATGTAATGTAACACACACCCATACAATGCGCACCACCCCGTGATGTTTTTCTCACTCCTACTAGTGAATGTAATGTAACACACACCCATACAATGCGCACCACCCCGCGATGTTTTTCAGAAACCTATCCTACATTGCCACTGCATATTCCGTGACCTCCCCATGCTCACCACCCCGCGGTGCTTTTCTCCATCCTATATTGCCACTCACTGCCGATCCTAATTCAGACCCTCCGATTCACACCACCCCGTGATGTTTTTCTCACTCCTACTAGTGAATGTAATGTAACACACACCCATACAATGCGCACCACCTCGTGATGTTTTTCTCACTCTTACTAGTGAATGTAATGTAACACACACCCATACAATGCGCACCACCCCGTGATGTTTTTCTCAATCCTACTAGTGAATGTAATGTTACACACACCCATACAATGTGCACCACCCCGCGATGTTTTTCAGAAACCTATCCTTCATTGCCACTGCATGTTCCCTGACCTGCCATGCTGACCACCCCGCGGTGCTTTTCTCCATCCTACATTGCCACTCAATGCCTATCCTAATTCAGACCCTCCGATTCACACCACCCCGTGATGTTTTTCTCCCTCCTACTAGTGAATGTAATGTAACACACACCCATACAATGCGCACCACCCCGCGATGTTTTTCAGAAACCTATCCTACATTGCCACTGCATATTCCGTGACCTCCCCATGCTCACCACCCCGCGGTGCTTTTCTCCATCCTATATTGCCACTCACTGCCGATCCTAATTCAGACCCTCCGATTCACACCACCCCGTGATGTTTTTCTCACTCCTACTAGTGAATGTAATGTAACACACACCCATACAATGCGCACCACCTCGTGATGTTTTTCTCACTCTTACTAGTGAATGTAATGTAACACACACCCATACAATGCGCACCACCCCGTGATGTTTTTCTCACTCCTACTAGTGAATGTAATGTTACACACACCCATACAATGTGCACCACCCCGCGATGTTTTTCAGAAACCTATCCTTCATTGCCACTGCATGTTCCCTGACCTGCCATGCTGACCACCGCGCGGTGCTTTTCTCCATCCTACATTGCCACTCAATGCCTATCCTAATTCAGACCCTCCGATTCACACCACCCCGTGATGTTTTTCTCCCTCCTACTAGTGAATGTAATGTAACACACACCCATACAATGCGCACCACCCCGTGATGTTTTTCTCAGTCCTACTAGTGAATGTAATGTAACACACACCCATACAATGCGCACCACCCCGCGATGTTTTTCAGAAACCTATCCTACGGTGCCACTGCATGTTCCCTGACCTCCCCATGCTCACCAACCCGCGGTGCTTTTCTTCATCCTATATTGCCACTCACTGCCGATCCTAATTCAGACCCTCCGATTCACACCACCCCGTGATGTTTTTCTCACTCCTACTAGTGAATGTAATGTAACACACACCCATACAATGCGCAGCACCTCGTGATGTTTTTCTCACTCTTACTAGTGAATGTAATGTAACACACACCAATACAATGCGAACCACCCGGTGATGTTTTTCTCACTCCTATTAGTGAATGTAATGTAACACACACCCATACAATGCGCACCACCCTGCGATGTTTTTCAGAAGACTATCCTACATTGCCACTGCATGTTCCCTGACCTCCCCATACTGACCACCCCGCGGTGCTTTTCTCCATCCTACATTGCCACTCACTGCCTATCCTAATTCAGACCATCCGATTCACACCACCCCGTGATGTTTTTCTCACTCCTACTAGTGAATGTAATGTAACACACACCCATACAATGCGCACCACCCCTTGATGTTTTTCTCAATCCTACTAGTGAATGTAATGTAACACACACCCATACAATGCGCACCACCCCACGATGTTTTTCAGAAACCTATCGTACACTGCCACTGCATGTTCCCTGACCTCCCCATGGTGACCACCCCGCGGTGCTTTTCTCCATCCTACATTGCCACTCACTGCCTATCCTAATTCAGACACTCCGATTCATACCACCCCGTGATGTTTTTCTCACTCCTACTAGTGAATGTAATGTAACACACACCCATACAATGCGAACCACCCCGTGATGTTTTTCTCACTCCTAGTAGTGAATGTAATGTAACACACACCCATACAATGCGCACCACCCCGCGATGTTTTTCAGAAACCTATCCTACATTGCCACTTCATGTTCCCTGACCACCCCATGCTGGCCACCCCGCGGTGCTTTTCTCCATCCTACATTGCCACTCACTGCCTATCCTAATTCAGACCCTCCAATTCACACCACCCCGTGATGTTTTTCTCACTTCTACTAGTGAATGTAATGTAACACACACCATACAATGCGCACCACCCCACGATGTTTTTCAGAAACCTATCCTACATTGCCACTGCATGTTCCCTGACCTCCCCATGCTGAGCACGCCGCGGTGCTTTTCTCCATCCTACATTGCCACTCACTGCCTATCCTAATTCAGACCCTCCGTTTCACACCACCCCGTGATGTTTTTCTCACTCCTACTATTGAACGTAATATAACACACAACCATACAATGTGCACCACCCCGCGATGTTTTTCAGAAACCTAACCTACATTGCCACTTCATGTTCCCAGACCTGCCATGCTGACCACCCCGCGGTGCTTTTCTCCATCCTACATTGCCACTGACTGCCTATCCTAATTCAGACCCTCCGTTTCACACCACCCCGTGATGTTTTTCTCACTCCTACTAGTGAATGTAATGTAACACACACCCATACAATGCGCACCACACCGCGATGTTTTTCAGAAGACTATCCTACATTGTCACTGCATGTTCCCTGACCTCCCCATACTGACCACCCGCGGTGCTTTTCTCCATCCTACATTGCCACACACTGCCTATCCTAATTCAGACCCTCTGATTCACACCACCCTGTGATGTTTTTCTCACTGCTACTATTGAATGTAATGTAACACACACCCATACAATGCGCACCACCTCGTGATGTTTTTCTCACTCTTACTAGTGAATGTAATGTAACACACACCCATACAATGCGCACCACCCCTTGATGTTTTTCTCAATCCTACTAGTGAATGTAATGTAACACACACCCATACAATGCGCACCACCCCTTGATGTTTTTCTCAATCCTACTAGTGAATGTAATGTAACACACACCCATACAATGCGCACCACCCCACGATGTTTTTCAGAAACCTATCGTACATTGCCACTGCATGTTCCCTGACCTCCCCATGGTGACCACCCCGCGGTGCTTTTCTCCATCCTACATTGCCACTCACTGCCTATCCTACTTCAGACACTCCGATTCATACCACCCCGTGATGTTTTTCTCACTCCTACTAGTGAATGTAATGTAACACACACCCATACAATGCGAACCACCCCGTGATGTTTTTCTCACTCCTAGTAGTGAATGTAATGTAACACACACCCATACAATGCGCACCACCCCGCGATGTTTTTCAGAAACCTATCCTACATTGCCAATTCATGTTCCCTGACCACCCCATGCTGACCACCCCGCGGTGCTTTTCTCCATCCTACATTGCCACTCACTGCCTATCCTAATTCAGACCCTCCGATTCACACCACCCCGTGATGTTTTTCTCACTTCTACTAGTGAATGTAATGTAACACACACCATACAATGCGCAGCACCCCACGATGTTTTTCAGAAACCTATCCTACAGTGCCACTGCATGTTCCCTGAACTCCCCATGCTGAGCACGCCGCGGTGCTTTTCTCCATCCTACATTGCCACTCACTGCCTATCCTAATTCAGACCCTCCGTTTCACACCACCCCGTGATGTTTTTCTCACTCCTACTATTGAACGTAATATAACACACAACCATACAATGTGCACCACCCCGCGATGTTTTTCACAAACCTAACCTACATTGCCACTGCATGTTCCCAGACCTGCCATGCTGACCACCCAGCGGTGCTTTTCTCCATCCTACATTGCCACTCACTGCCTATCCTAATTCAGACCCTCCGATTCACACCACCCCGTGATGTTTTTCTGACTCCTACTAGTGAATGTAATGTAACACACACCCATACAATGCGCACCACCCCGTGATGTTTTTCTCACTCCTACTAGTGAATGTAATGTAACACACACCCATACAATGCGCACCACCCCGCGATGTTTTTCAGAAACCTATCCTACATTGCCACTGCATATTCCGTGACCTCCCCATGCTCACCACCCCGCGGTGCTTTTCTCCATCCTATATTGCCACTCACAGCCGATCCTAATTCAGACCCTCCGATTCACACCACCCCGTGATGTTTTTCTCACTCCTACTAGTGAATGTAATGTAACACACACCCATACAATGCGCACCACCTCGTGATGTTTTTCTCACTCTTACTAGTGAATGTAATGTAACACACACCCATACAATGCGCACCACCCCGTGATGTTTTTCTCAATCCTACTAGTGAATGTAATGTTACACACACCCATACAATGTGCACCACCCCGCGATGTTTTTCAGAAACCTATCCTTCATTGCCACTGCATGTTCCCTGACCTGCCATGCTGACCACCCCGCGGTGCTTTTCTCCATCCTACATTGCCACTCAATGCCTATCCTAATTCAGACCCTCCGATTCACACCACCCCGTGATGTTTTTCTCCCTCCTACTAGTGAATGTAATGTAACACACACCCATACAATGCGCACCACCCCGTGATGTTTTTCTCAGTCCTACTAGTGAATGTAATGTAACACACACCCATACAATGCGCACCACCCCGCGATGTTTTTCAGAAACCTATCCTACGGTGCCACTGCATGTTCCCTGACCTCCCCATGCTCACCACCCCGCGGTGCTTTTCTCCATCCTATATTGCCACTCACTGCCGATCCTAATTCAGACCCTCCGATTCACACCACCCCGCGATGTTTTTCTCACTCCTACTAGTGAATGTAATGTAACACACACCCATACAATGCGCACCACCTCGTGATGTTTTTCTCACTCTTACTAGTGAATGTAATGTAACACACACCCATACAATGCGCACCACCCCGTGATGTTTTTCTCACTCCTACTAGTGAATGTAATGTTACACACACCCATACAATGTGCACCACCCCGCGATGTTTTTCAGAAATCTATCCTTCATTGCCACTGCATGTTCCCTGACCTGCCATGCTGACCACCCCGCGGTGCTTTTCTCCATCCTACATTGCCACTCAATGCCTATCCTAATTCAGACCCTCCGATTCACACCACCCCGTGATGTTTTTCTCCCTCCTACTAGTGAATGTAATGTAACACACACCCATACAATGCGCACCACCCCGTGATGTTTTTCTCAGTCCTACTAGTGAATGTAATGTAACACACAACCATACAATGCGCACCACCCCGCGATGTTTTTCAGAAACCTATCCTACGGTGCCACTGCATGTTCCCTGACCTCCCCATGCTCACCAACACGCGGTGCTTTTCTTCATCCTATATTGCCACTCACTGCCGATCCTAATTCAGACCCTCCGATTCACACCACCCTGTGATGTTTTCTCACTCCTACTAGTGAATGTAATGTAACACACACCCATACAATGCGCAGCACCTCATAATGTTTTTCTCACTCTTACTAGTGAATGTAACGTAACACACACCAACACAATGCGAACCACCCGGTGATGTTTTTCTCACTCCTACTAGTGAATGTAATGTAACACACACCCATACAATGCGCACCACCCCGCGATGTTTTTCAGAAGACTATCCTACATTGCCACTGCATGTTCCCTGACCTCACCATACTGACCACCCCGCGGTGCTTTTCTCCATCCTACATTGCCACTCACTGCCTATCCTAATTCAGACCATCCGATTCACACCTCCCCGTGATGTTTTTCTCACTGCTACTAGTGAATGTAATGTAACACACACCCATACAATGTGCACCACCCCGTGATGTTTTTCTCACTCCTACTAGTGAATGTAATGTAACACACACCCACACAAATCGCACCACCCTGCGATGTTTTTCTCACTCATACAAGTGAATGTAATGTAACACACACCCATACAATGCGCACCACGCCGTGAGGTTTTTCAGAAAACTATCGTTCATTGCCACTTCATGTTCCCTGACGTCCCCATGCTGACCACCCCGCGGTGCTTTTCTCCATCCTACATTGCCACTCACTGCCTATCCTAATTCAGACCCTCTGATTCACACCACCCTGTGATGTTTTTCTCACTGCTACTATTGAATGTAATATAACACACACCCATACAATGCGCACCACCTCGTGATGTTTTTCTCACTCTTACTAGTGAATGTAATGTAACACACACCCATACAATGCGCACCACCCCTTGATGTTTTTCTCAATCCTACTAGTGAATGTAATGTAACACACACCCATACAATGCGCACCACCCCACGATGTTTTTCAGAAACCTATCGTACATTGCCACTGCATATTCCCTGACTTCCCCATGGTGACAACCCCGATGTGCTTTTCTCCATCCTACATTGCCACTCACTGCCTATCCTAATTCAGACACTCCGATTCATACCACCCCGTGATGTTTTTCTCACTCCTACTAGTGAATGTAATGTAACACACACCAATACAATGCGAACCACCCCGTGATGTTTTTCTCACTCCTAGTAGTGAATGTAATGTAACACACACCCATACAATGCGCACCACCCCGCGATGTTTTTCAGAAAACTATCCTACATTGCCACTTCATGTTCCCTGACCACCCCATGCTGACCACCCCGCGGTGCTTTTCTCCATCCTATATTGCCACTCACTGCCGATCCTAATTCAGACCCTCCGATTCACACCACCCCGTGATGTTTTTCTCACTCCTACTAGTGAATGTAATGTAACACACACCCATACAATGCGCACCACCCCACGATGTTTTTCAGAAACCTATCCTACATTGCCACTGCATGTTCCCTGACCTCCCCATGCTGAGCACGCCGCGGTGCTTTTCTCCATCCTACATTGCCACTCACTGCCTATCCTAATTCAGACCCTCCGTTTCACACCACCCCGTGATGTTTTTCTCACTCATACTATTGAACGTAATGTAACACGCAACCATACAATGTGCACCACCCCACGATGTTTTTCAGAAACCTAACCTACATTCCACTGCATGTTCCCTGACCTGCCATGCTGACCACCCCGCGGTGCTTTTCTCCATCCTACATTGCCACTCACTGCATATCCTAATTCAGCCCCTCCGATTCACACCACCCCGTGATGTTTTTCTCACTCCTACTAGTGAATGTAATGTAACACACACCCATACAATGCGCACCACCCCGTGATGTTTTTCTCAGTCCTACTAGTGAATGTAATGTAACACACGCCCATACAATGCGCACCACCCCGCGATGTTTTTCAGAAACCTATCCTACATTGCCACTGCATGTTTCGTGACCTCCCCATGCTCACCGCCCCGCGGTGCTTTTCTCCATCCTATATTGCCACTCACTGCCGATCCTAATTCAGACCCTCCGATTCACACCACCCCGTGATGTTTTTCTCACTCGTACTAGTGAATGTAATGTAACACACACCCATACAATGCGCACCAACTCGTGATGATTTTCTCACTCTTACTAGTGAATGTAATGTAACACACACCCATACAATGCGCACCACCCCACGATGTTTTTCAGAAACCTATCGTACATTGCCACTGCATGTTCCCTGACCTCCCCATGGTGACCACCCCGCGGTGCTTTTCTCCATCCTACATTGCCACTCACTGCCTATCCTAATTCAGACACTCCGATTCATACCACCCCGTGATGTTTTTCTCACTCCTACTAGTGAATGTAATGTAACACACACCCATACAATGCGAACCACCCCGTGATGATTTTCTCACTCCTAGTAGTGAATGTAATGTAACACACACCCATACAATGCGCACCACCCCGCGATGTTTTTCAGAAACCTATCCTACATTGCCACTGCATATTCCGTGACCTCCCCATGCTCACCACCCCGCGGTGCTTTTCTCCATCCTATATTGCCACTCACTGCCTATCCTAATTCAGACCCTCCGATTCAAACCACCCCGTGATGTTTTTCTTACTCCTACTATTGAATGTAATGTAACACACACACATACAATGCGCACCACCCCGTGATGTTTTTCTCACTCCTACTAGTGAATGTAATGTAACACACACTCATACAATGCGCACCACCTCGTGATGTTTTTCTCACTCTATTAGTGAATGTAATGTAACACACACCCATACAATGCGCACCACCCCGTGATGTTTTTCTCACTCCTACTAGTGAATGTAATGTTACACACACCCATACAATGTGCACCACCCCGCGATGTTTTTCAGAAACCTATCCTTCATTGCCACTGCATGTTCCCTGACCTGCCATGCTGACCACCCCGCGGTGCTTTTCTCCATCCTACATTGCCACTCAATGCCTATCCTAATTCAGACCCTCCGATTCACACCACCCCGTGATGTTTTTCTCCCTCCTACTAGTGAATGTAATGTAACACACACCCATACAATGCGCACCACCCCGTGATGTTTTTCTCAGTCCTACTAGTGAATGTAATGTAACACACACCCATACAATGCGCACCACCCCGCGATGTTTTTCAGAAACCTATCCTACGGTGCCACTGCATGTTCCCTGACCTCCCCATGCTCACCAACCCGCGGTGCTTTTCTTCATCCTACATTGCCACTCACTGCCTATCCTAATTCAGACCATCCGATTCACACCACCCCGTGATGTTTTTCTCACTCCTACTAGTGAATGTAATGTAACACACACCCATACAATGTGCACCACCCCGTGATGTTTTTCTCACTCCTACTAGTGAATGTAATGTAACACACACCCACACAATGCGCACCACCCCGCGATGTTTTTCTCACTCATACAAGTGAATGTAATGTAACACACACCCATACAATGCGCACCACGCCGTGATGTTTTTCAGAAAACTATCCTTCATTGTCACTGCATGTTCCCTGACGTCCCCATGCTGACCACCCCGTGGTGCTTTTCTCCATCCTACATTGCCACTCACTGCCTATGCTAATTCAGACCCTCTGATTCACACCACCCTGTGATGTTTTTCTCACTGCTACTATTGAATGTAATGTAACACACACCCATACAATGCGCACCACCTCGTGATGTTTTTCTCACTCTTACTAGTGAATGTAATGTAACACACACCCATACAATGCGCACCACCCCTTGATGTTTTTCTCAATCCTACTAGTGAATGTAATGTAACACACACCCATACAATGCGCACCACCCCACGATGTTTTTCAGAAACCTATCGTACATTGCCACAGCATGTTCCCTGACCTCCCCATGGGGACCACCCCGCGGTGCTTTTCTCCATCCTACATTGCCACTCACTGCCTATCCTAATTCAGACACTCCGATTCATACCACCCCGTGATGTTTTTCTCACTCCTACTAGTGAATGTAATGTAACACACACCCATACAATGCGAACCACCCCGTGATGTTTTTCTCACTCCTAGTAGTGAATGTAATGTAACACACACTCATACAATGTGCACCACCCCGCGATGTTTTTCAGAAAACTATCCTACATTGCCACTTCATGTTCCCTGACCACCCGATGCTGACCACCCCGCGGTGCTTTTCTCCAACCTACATTGCCACTCACTGCCTATCCTAATCCAGACCCTCCGATTCACACCACCCCGTGATGTTTTTCTCACTTCTACTAGTGAATGTAATGTAACACACACCATACAATGCGCACCACCCCACGATGTTTTTCAGAAACCTAACCTACATTGCCACTGCATGTTCCCTGACCTCCCCATGCTGAGCACGCCGCGGTGCTTTTCTCCATCCTACATTGCCACTCACTGCCTATCCTAATTCAGACCCTCCGTTTCACACCACCCCGTGATGTTTTTCTCACTCCTACTATTGAACGTAATGTAACACACAACCATACAATGTGCAAAACCCCACGATGTTTTTCAGAAACCTATCCTACATTGCCACTGCATGTTCCCTGACCTGCCATGCTGACCACCCCGCGGTGCTTTTCTCCATCCTACATTGCCACTCACTGCATATCCTAATTCAGCCCCTCCGATTCACACCACCCCGTGATGTTTTTCTCACTCCTACTAGTGAATGTAATGTAACACACACCCATACAATGCGCACCACCCCGTGATGTTTTTCTCAGTCCTACTAGTGAATGTAATGTAACACACACCCATACAATGCCCACCACCCCGCGATGTTTTTCAGAAACCTATCCTACATTGCCACTGCATGTTCCGTGACCTCCCCATGCTCACCGCCCCGCGGTGCTTTTCTCCATCCTATATTGCCACTCACTGCCGATCCTAATTCAGACCCTCCGATTCACACCACCCCGTGATGTTTTTCTCACTCGTACTAGTGAATGTAATGTAACACACACCCATACAATGCGCACCTCCTCGTGATGATTTTCTCACTCTTACTAGTGAATGTAATGTAACACACACCCATACAATGCGCACCACCCCGTGATGTTTTTCTCACTCCTTCTAGTGAATGTAATGTAACACACACCCATACAATGCGCACCACGTCGCGATGTTTTTCAGAAACCTATCCTACATTGCCACTGCATGTTGCCTGACCTCCACATGCTGACCACCCCGCGGTGCTTTTCTCCATCCTACATTGCCACTCACTGCCTATCCTAATACAGACCCTCCGATTCACACCATCCCGTGATGTTTTTCTCACTCCTACTAGTGAATGTAATGTAACACACACCCATACAATGCGCACCACTCCACAATGTTTTTCAGAAACCTATCCTACATTGCCACTGCATGTTCCCTGACCTCCCCATGCTGACCAACCCGCGGTGTTTTTCTCCATCCGACATTGCCACTCACTGCCTATCCTAAATCAGACCCTACGATTCACACCACCCCGTGATGTTTTTCTCACTCCTACTAGTAAATGTTATGTAACACACAACCATACATTGCGCACCACCCCGCGATGTTTTTCAGAAACCTGTCCTACATTGCCACTGCCTGTTCCCTGACATCCCCATGCTGACAACCCCGCGGTGCTTTTCTCCATCCTACATTGCCACTCACTGCCTATCCTAATTCAGACCCTCCGATTCACACCACCCCGTGATGTTTTTCTCACTCCTACTAGTGAATGTAATGTAACACACACCCATACAATGCGCACCACCCCGTGATGTTTTTCTCAGTCCTACTAGTGAATGTAATGTAACACACACCCAAACAATGCGCACCACCCCGCGATGTTTTTCAGAAACCTATCCTACGTTGCCACTGCATGTTCCCTGACCTCCCCATGCTCACCACCCCGCGGTGCTTTTCATCATCCTATATTGCCACTCACTGCCGATCCTAATTCAGACCCTCCGATTCACACCACCCCGTGATGTTTTTCTCACTCCAAGTAGTGAATGTAATGTAACATACACCCATACAATGCGGAGCACCTCGTAATGTTTTTCTCACTCTTACTAGTGAATGTAATGTAACACACACCAATACAATGCGAACCACCCGGTGATGTTTTTCTCACTCCTACTAGTGAATGTAATGTAACACACACCCATACAATGCGCACCACCCCGCGATGTTTTTCAGAAGACTATCCTACATTGCCACTGCATGTTCCCTGACCTCCCCTTACTGACCACCCCGGGGTGTTTTCTCCATCCTACATTGCCACTCACTGCCTATCCTTATTCAGACCATCCGATTCACACCACCCCGTGATGTTTTTCTCACTCCTACTAGTGAATGTAATGTAACACACACCCATACAATGTGCACCACCCCGTGATGTTTTTCTCACTCCTACTAGTGAATGTAATGTAACACACACCCACACAATGCGCACCACCCCGCGATGTTTTTCTCACTCATACAAGTGAATGTAATGTAACACACACCCATACAATGCGCACCACGCCGTGATGTTTTTCAGAAAACTATCGTTCATTGCCACTGCATGTTCCCTGACATCCCCATGCTGAACACCCCGCGGTGCTTTTCTCCATCCTACATTGCCACTCACTGCCTATCCTAATTCAGACCCTCTGATTCACACCACCCCGTGATGTTTTTCTCACTGCTACTATTGAATGTAATGTAACACACACCCATACAATGCGCACCACCTCGTGATGTTTTTCTCACTCTTACTAGTGAATGTAATGTAACACACACCCATACAATGCGCACCACCCCTTGATGTTTTTCTCAATCCTACTAGTGAATGTAATGTAACACACACCCATACAATGCGCAACACCCCACGATGTTTTTCAGAAACCTATCGTACTCTGCCACTGCATGTTCCCTGACCTCCCCATGGTGACCACCCCGCGGTGCTTTTCTCCATCCTACATTGCCACTCACTGCCTATCCTAATTCAGACACTCCGATTCATACCACCCCGTGATGTTTTTCTCACTCCTACTAGTGAATGTAATGTAACACACACCCATACAATGCGAACCACCCCGTGATGTTTTTCTCACTCCTAGTAGTGAATGTAATGTAACACACACCCATACAATGCGCACCACCCCGTGATGTTTTTCTCAGTCCTACTAGTGAATGTAATGTAACACACACCCATACAATGCGCACCACCCCGCAATGTTTTTCAGAAACCTATCCTACGGTGCCACTGCATGTTCCCTGACCTCCCCATGCTCACCACCCCGCGGTGCTTTTCTCCATCCTATATTGCCACTCACTGCCGATCCTAATTCAGACCCTCCGATTCACACCACCCCGTGATGTTTTTCTCACTCCTACTAGTGAATGTAATGTAACACACACCCATACAATGCGCACCACCTCGTGATGTTTTTCTCACTCTTACTAGTGAATGTAATGTAACACACACCCATACAATGCGCACCACCTCGTGATGTTTTTCTCACTCTTACTAGTGAATGTAATGTTACACACACCCATACAATGTGCACCACCCCGCGATGTTTTTCAGAAACCTATCCTTCATTGCCACTGCATGTTCCCTGACCTGCCATGCTGACCACCCCGCGGTGCTTTTCTCCATCCTACATTGCCACTCAATGCCTATCCTAATTCAGACCCTCCGATTCACACCACCCCCTGATGTTTTTCTCCCTCCTACTAGTGAATGTAATGTAACACACACCCATACAATGCGCACCACCCCGTGATGTTTTTCTCAGTCCTAGTAGTGAATGTAATGTAACACACACCCATACAATGCGCACCACCCCGCGATGTTTTTCAGAAACCTATCCTACGGTGCCACTGCATGTTCCCTGACCTCCCCATGCTCACCAAAACGCGGTGCTTTTCTTTATCCTATATTGCCACTCACTGCCGATCCTAATTCAGACCCTCCGATTCACACCACCCCGTGATGTTTTTCTCACTCCTACTAGTGAATGTAATGTAACACACACCCATACAATGCGCAGCACCTCATAATGTTTTTCTCACTCTTACTAGTGAATGTAACGTAACACACACCAACACAATGCGAACCACCCGGTGATGTTTTTCTCACTCCTACTAGTGAATGTAATGTAACACACACCCATAAAATGCGCACCACCCCGCGATGTTTTTCAGAAGACTATCCTACATTGCCACTGCATGTTCCCTGACCTCCCCATACTGACCACCCCGCTTTGCTTTTCTCCATCCTACATTGCCACTCACTGCCTATCCTAATTCAGACCATCCGATTCACACCTCCCCGTGATGTTTTTCTCACTCCTACTAGTGAATGTAATGTAACACACACCCATACAATGTGCACCACCCCGTGATGTTTTTCTCACTCCTACTAGTGAATGTAATGGAACACACACCCACACAAATCGCACCACCCCGCGATGTTTTTCTCACTCATACAAGTGAATGTAATGTAACACACACCCATACAATGCGCACCACGCCGTGAGGTTTTTCAGAAAACTATCGTTCATTGCCACTTCATGTTCCCTGACGTCCCCATGCTGACCACCTCGCGGTGCTTTTCTCCATCCTACATTGCCACTCACTGCCTATCCTAATTCAGACCCTCTGATTCACACCACCCAGTGATGTTTTTCTCACTGCTACTATTGAATGTAATGTAACACACACCCATACAATGCGCACCACCTCGTGATGTTTTTCTCACTCTTACTAGTCAATGTAATGTAACACACACCCATACAATGCGCACCACCCCTTGATGTTTTTCTCAATCCTACTAGTGAATGTAATGTAACACACACCCATACAATGCGCACCACCCCACGATGTTTTTCAGAAACCTATCGTACATTGCCACTGCATGTTCCCTGACCTCCCCATGGTGACCACCCCGCGGTGCTTTTCTCCATCCTACATTGCCACTCACTGCCTATCCTAATTCAGACACTCCGATTCATACCACCCCGTGATTTTTTTCTCACTCCTACTAGTGAATGTAATGTAACACACACCCATACAATGCGAACCAACCCGTGATGTTTTTCTCACTCCTAGTAGTGAATGTAATGTAACACACACCCATACAATGCGCACCACCCCGCGATGTTTTTCAGAAAACTATCCTACATTGCCACTTCATGTTCCCTGACCACCCCATGCTGACCACCCCGCGGTGCTTTTCTCCATCCTACATTGCCACTCACTGCCTATCCTAATCCAGACCCTCCGATTCACACCACCCCGTGATGTTTTTCTCACTTCTACTAGTGAATGTAATGTAACACACACCATACAATGCGCACCACCCCACGATGTTTTTCAGAAACCTATCCTACATTGCCACTGCATGTTCCCTGACCTCCCCATGCTGAGCACGCCGCGGTGCTTTTCTCCATCCTACATTGCCACTCACTGCCTATCCTAATTCAGACCCTCCGTTTCACACCACCCCGTGATGTTTTTCTCACTCATACTATTGAACGTAATGTAACACGCAACCATACAATGTGCACCACCCCACGATGTTTTTCAGAAACCTAACCTACATTCCACTGCATGTTCCCAGACCTGCCATGCTGACCACCCCGCGGTGCTTTTCTCCATCCTACATTGCCACTCACTGCATATCCTAATTCAGCCCCTCCGATTCACACCACCCCGTGATGTTTTTCTCACTCCTACTAGTGAATGTAATGTAACACACACCCATACAATGCGCACCACCCCGTGATGTTTTTCTCAGTCCTACTAGTGAATGTAATGTAACACACGCCCATACAATGCGCACCACCCCGCGATGTTTTTCAGAAACCTATCCTACATTGCCACTGCATGTTCCGTGACCTCCCCATGCTCACCGCCCCGCGGTGCTTTTCTCCATCCTATATTGCCACTCACTGCCGATCCTAATTCAGACCCTCCGATTCACACCACCCCGTGATGTTTTTCTCACTCGTACTAGTGAATGTAATGTAACACACACCCATACAATGCGCACCAACTCGTGATGATTTTCTCACTCTTACTAGTGAATGTAATGTAACACACACCCATACAATGCGCACCACACCACGATGTTTTTCAGAAACCTATCGTACATTGCCACTGCATGTTCCCTGACCTCCCCATGGTGACCACCCCGCGGTGCTTTTCTCCATCCTACATTGCCACTCACTGCCTATCCTAATTCAGACACTCCGATTCATACCACCCCGTGATGTTTTTCTCACTCCTACTAGTGAATGTAATGTAACACACACCCATACAATGCGAACCACCCCGTGATGATTTTCTCACTCCTAGTAGTGAATGTAATGTAACACACACCCATAAAATGCGCACCACCCCGCGATGTTTTTCAGAAACCTATCCTACATTGCCACTGCATATTCCGTGACCTCCCCATGCTCACCACCCCGCGGTGCTTTTCTCCATCCTATATTGCCACTCACTGCCTATCCTAATTCAGACCCTCCGATTCACACCACCCCGTGATGTTTTTCTCACTCCTACTATTGAATGTAATGTAACACACACACATACAATGCGCACCACCCCGTGATGTTTTTCTCACTCCTACTAGTGAATCTAATGTAACACACACTCATACAATGCGCACCACCTCGTGATGTTTTTCTCACTCTATTAGTGAATGTAATGTAACACACACCCATACAATGCGCACCACCCCGTGATGTTTTTCTCACACCTACTAGTGAATGTAATGTTACACACACCCATACAATGTGCACCACCCCGCGATGTTTTTCAGAAACCTATCCTTCATTGCCACTGCATGTTCCCTGACCTGCCATGCTGACCACCCCGCGGTGCTTTTCTCCATCCTACATTGCCACTCAATGCCTATCCTAATTCAGACCCTCCGATTCACACCACCCCGTGATGTTTTTCTCCCTCCTACTAGTGAATGTAATGTAACACACACCCATACAATGCGCACCACCCCGTGATGTTTTTCTCAGTCCTACTAGTGAATGTAATGTAACACACACCCATACAATGCGCACCACCCCGCGATGTTTTTCAGAAACCTATCCTACGGTGCCACTGCATGTTCCCTGACCTCCCCATGCTCACCAACCCGCGGTGCTTTTCTTCATCCTACATTGCCACTCACTGCCTATCCTAATTCAGACCATCCGATTCACACCACCCCGTGATGTTTTTCTCACTCCTAATAGTGAATGTAATGTAACACACACCCATACAATGTGCACCACCCCGTGATGTTTTTCTCACTCCTACTAGTGAATGTAATGTAACACACACCCACACAATGCGCACCACCCCGCGATGTTTTTCTCACTCATACAAGTGAATGTAATGTAACACACACCCATACAATGCGCACCACGCCGTGATGTTTTTCAGAAAACTATCGTTCATTGCCACTGCATGTTCCCTGACTTCCCCATGCTGACCACCCCGTGGTGCTTTTCTCCATCCTACATTGCCACTCACTGCCTATGCTAATTCAGACCCTCTGATTCACACCACCCTGTGATGTTTTTCTCACTGCTACTATTGAATGTAATGTAACACACACCCATACAATGCGCACCACCTCGTGATGTTTTTTTCACTCTTACTAGTGAATGTAATGTAACACACACCCATACAATGCGCACCACCCCTTGATGTTTTTCTCAATCCTACTAGTGAATGTAATGTAACACACACCCATACAATGCGCACCACCCCACGATGTTTTTCAGAAACCTATCGTACATTGCCACAGCATGTTCCCTGACCTCCCCATGGGGACCACCCCGCGGTGCTTTTCTCCATCCTACATTGCCACTCACTGCCTATCCTAATTCAGACACTCCGATTCATACCACCCCGTGATGTTTTTCTCACTCCTACTAGTGAATGTAATGTAACACACACCCATACAATGCGAACCACCCCGTGATGTTTTTCTCACTCCTAGTAGTGAATGTAATGTAACACACACCCATACAATGCGCACCACCCCGCGATGTTTTTCAGAAAACTATCCTACATTGCCACTTCATGTTCCCTGACCACCCCATGCTGACCACCCCGCGGTGCTTTTCTCCAACCTACATTGCCACTCACTGCCTATCCTAATCCAGACCCTCCGATTCACACCACCCCGTGATGTTTTTCTCACTTCTACTAGTGAATGTAATGTAACACACACCATACAATGCGCACCACCCCACGATGTTTTTCAGAAACCTAACCTACATTGCCACTGCATGTTCCCTGACCTCCCCATGCTGAGCACGCCGCGGTGCTTTTCTCCATCCTACATTGCCACTCACTGCCTATCCTAATTCAGACCCTCCGTTTCACACCACCCCGTGATGTTTTTCTCACTCCTACTATTGAACGTAATGTAACACACAACCATACAATGTGCAAAACCCCACGATGTTTTTCAGAAACCTAACCTACATTGCCACTGCATGTTCCCTGACCTGCCATGATGACCACCCCGCGGTGCTTTTCTCCATCCTACATTGCCACTCACTGCATATCCTAATTCAGCCCCTCCGATTCACACCACCCCGTGATGTTTTTCTCACTCCTACTAGTGAATGTAATGTAACACACACCCATACAATGCGCACCACCCCGTGATGTTTTTCTCAGTCCTACTAGTGAATGTAATGTAACACACACCCATACAATGCCCACCACCCCGCGATGTTTTTCAGAAACCTATCCTACACTGCCACTGCATGTTCCGTGACCTCCCCATGCTCACCGCCCCGCGGTGCTTTTCTCCATCCTATATTGCCACTCACTGCCGATCCTAATTCAGACCCTCCGATTCACACCACCCCGTGATGTTTTTCTCACTCGTACTAGTGAATGTAATGTAACACACACCCATACAATGCGCACCACCTCGTGATGATTTTCTCACTCTTACTAGTGAATGTAATGTAACACACACCCATACAATGCGCACCACCCCGTGATGTTTTTCTCACTCCTTCTAGTGAATGTAATGTAACACACACCCATACAATGCGCACCACGCCGCGATGTTTTTCAGAAACCTATCCTACATTGCCACTGCATGTTGCCTGACCTCCACATGCTGACCACCCCGCGGTGCTTTTCTCCATCCTACATTGCCACTCACTGCCTATCCTAATACAGACCCTCCGATTCACACCATCCCGTGATGTTTTTCTCACTCCTACTAGTGAATGTAATGTAACACACACCCATACAATGCGCACCACTCCACAATGTTTTTCAGAAACCTATCCTACATTGCCACTGCATGTTCCCTGACCTCCCCATGCTGACCAACCCGCGGTGTTTTTCTCCATCCGACATTGCCACTCACTGCCTATCCTAAATCAGACCCTACGATTCACACCACCCCGTGATGTTTTTCTCACTCCTACTAGTAAATGTTATGTAACACACAACCATACATTGCGCACCACCCCGCGATGTTTTTCAGAAACCTGTCCTACATTGCCACTGCATGTTCCCTGACATCCCCATGCTGACAACCCCGCGGTGCTTTTCTCCATCCTACATTGCCACTCACTGCCTATCCTAATTCAGACCCTCCGATTAACACCACCCCGTGATGTTTTTCTCACTCCTACTAGTGAATGTAATGTAACACACACCCATACAATGCGCACCACCCCGTGATGTTTTTCTCAGTCCTACTAGTGAATGTAATGTAACACACACCCAAACAATGCGCACCACCCCGCGATGTTTTTCAGAAACCTATCCTACGTTGCCACTGCATGTTCCCTGACCTCCCCATGCTCACCACCCCGCGGTGCTTTTCATCATCCTATATTGCCACTCACTGCCGATCCTAATTCAGACCCTCCGATTCACACCACCCCGTGATGTTTTTCTCACTCCAAGTAGTGAATGTAATGTAACACACACCCATACAATGCGGAGCACCTCGTAATGTTTTTCTCACTCTTACTAGTGAATGTAATGTAACACACACCAATACAATGCGAACCACCCGGTGATGTTTTTCTCACTCCTACTAGTGAATTTAATGTAACACACACCCATACAATGCGCACCACCCCGCGATGTTTTTCAGAAGACTATCCTACATTGCCACTGCATGTTCCCTGACCTCCCCTTACTGACCACCCCGGGGTGTTTTCTCCATCCTACATTGCCACTCACTGCCTATCCTTATTCAGACCATCCGATTCACACCACCCCGTGATGTTTTTCTCACTCCTACTAGTGAATGTAATGTAACACACACCCATACAATGTGCACCACCCCGTGATGTTTTTCTCACTCCTACTAGTGAATGTAATGTAACACACACCCACACAATGCGCACCACCCCGCGATGTTTTTCTCACTCATACAAGTGAATGTAATGTAACACACACCCATACAATGCGCACCACGCCGTGATGTTTTTCAGAAAACTATCGTTCATTGCCACTGCATGTTCCCTGACATCCCCATGCTGAACACCCCGCGGTGCTTTTCTCCATCCTACATTGCCACTCACTGCCTATCCTAATTCAGACCCTCTGATTCACACCACCCCGTGATGTTTTTCTCACTGCTACTATTGAATGTAATGTAACACACACCCATACAATGCGCACCACCTCGTGATGTTTTTCTCACTCTTACTAGTGAATGTAATGTAACACACACCCATACAATGCGCACCACCCCTTGATGTTTTTCTCAATCCTACTAGTGAATGTAATGTAACACACACCCATACAATGCGCAACACCCCACGATGTTTTTCAGAAACCTATCGTACTCTGCCACTGCATGTTCCCTGACCTCCCCATGGTGACCACCCCGCGGTGCTTTTCTCCATCCTACATTGCCACTCACTGCCTATCCTAATTCAGACACTCCGATTCATACCACCCCGTGATGTTTTTCTCACTCCTACTAGTGAATGTAATGTAACACACACCCATACAATGCGAACCACCCCGTGATGTTTTTCTCACTCCTAGTAGTGAATGTAATGTAACACACACCCATACAATGCGCACCACCCCGCGATGTTTTTCAGAAACCTATCCTACATTGCCACTTCATGTTCCCTGACCACCCCATGCTGACCACCCCGCGGTGCTTTTCTCCATCCTACATTGCCACTCACTGCCTATCCTAATTCAGACCCTCCGATTCACACCACCCCGTGATGTTTTTCTCCCTTCTACTAGTGAATGTAATGTAACACACACCATACAATGCGCACCACCCCACGATGTTTTTCAGAAACCTATCCTACATTGCCACTGCATGTTCCCTGACCTCCCCATGCTGAGCACTCCGCGGTGCTTTTCTCCATCCTACATTGCCACTCACTGCCTATCCTAATTCAGACCCTCCGTTTCACACCACCCCGTGATGTTTTTCTCACTCCTACTATTGAATGTAATATAACACACAACCATACAATGTGCACCACCCCGCGATGTTTTTCAGAAACCTAACCTACATTGCCACTGCATGTTCCCAGACCTGCCATGCTGACCACCCCGCGGTGCTTTTCTCCATCCTACATTGCCACTCACTGCCTATCCTAATTCAGACCCTCCGATTCACACCACCCCGTGATGTTTTTCTCACTCCTACTAGTGAATGTAATGTAACACACACCCATACAATGAGCACCACCCCGTGATGTTTTTCTCAGTCCTACTAGTGAATGTAATGTAACACACACCCATACAATGCGCACCACCCCGCGATGTTTTTCAGAAACCTATCCTACATTGCCACTGCATATTCCGTGACCTCCCCATGCTCACCACCCCGCGGTGCTTTTCTCCATCCTATATTGCCACTCACTGCCGATCCTAATTCAGACCCTCCGATTCACACCACCCCGTGATGTTTTTCTCACTCCTACTAGTGAATGTAATGTAACACACACCCATACAATGCGCACCACCTCGTGATGTTTTTCTCACTCTTACTAGTGAATGTAATGTAACACACACCCATACAATGCGCACCACCCCGTGATGTTTTTCTCACTCCTACTAGTGAATGTAATGTCACACACACCCATACAATGTGCACCACCCCGCGATGTTTTTCAGAAACCTATCCTTCATTGCCACTGCATGTTCCCTGACCTGCCATGCTGACCACCCCGCGGTGCTTTTCTCCATCCTACATTGCCACTCAATGCCTATCCTAATTCAGACCCTCCGATTCACACCACCCCGTGATGTTTTTCTTCCTCCTACTAGTGAATGTAATGTAACACACACCCATACAATGCGCACCACCCCGCGATGTTTTTCAGAAACTTATCCTACGGTGCCACTGCATGTTCCCTGACCTCCCCATGCTCACCACCCCGCGGTGCTTTTCTTCATCCTATATTGCCACTCACTGCCGATCCTAATTCAGTCCCTCCGATTCACACCACCCCGTGATGTTTTTCTCACTCCTACTAGTGAATGTAATGTAACACACACCCATACAATGCGCAGCACCTCGTAATGTTTTTCTCACTCTTACTAGTGAATGTAATGTAACACACACCAATACAATGCGAACCACCCGGTGATGTTTTTCTCACTCCTACTAGTGAATGTAATGTAACACACACCCATACAATGCGCACCACCCCGCGATGTTTTTCAGAAGACTATCATACATTGCCACTGCATGTTCCCTGACCTCCCCATACTGACCACCCCGCGATGCTTTTCTCCATCCTACATTGCCACTCACTGCCTATCCTAATTCAGACCATCCGATTCACACCACCCCGTGATGTTTTTCTCACTCCTACTAGTGAATGTAATGTAACACACACCCATACAATGTGCACCACCCCGTGATGTTTTTCTCACTCCTACTAGTGAATGTAATGTAACACACACCCACACAATGCGCACCACCCCGCGATGTTTTTCTCACTCATACAAGTGAATGTAATGTAACACACTCCCATACAATGCGCACCACACCGTGATGTTTTTCAGAAAACTATCGTTCATTGCCACTGCATTTTCCCTGACGTCCCCATGCTGACCACCCCGCGGTGCTTTTCTCCATCCTACATTGCCACTCACTGCCTATCCTAATTCAGACCCTCTGATTCACACCACCCTGTGATGTTTTTCTCACTGCTACTATTGAATGTAATGTAACACACACCCATACAATGCGCACCACCTCGTGATGTTTTTCTCACTCTTACTAGTGAATGTAATGTAACACACACCCATACAATGCGCACCACCCCTTGATGTTTTTCTCAATCCTACTAGTGAATGTAATGTAACACACACCCATACAATGCGCAACACCCCACGATGTTTTTCAGAAACCTATCGTACATTGCCACTGCATGTTCCCTGACCTCCCCATGGTGACCACCCCGCGGTGCTTTTCTCCATCCTACATTGCCACTCACTGCCTATCCTAATTCAGACACTCCGATTCATACCACCCTGTGATGTTTTTCTCACTCCTACTAGTGAATGTAATGTAACACACACCCATACAATGCGAACCACCCCGTGATGTTTTTCTCACTCCTAGTAGTGAATGTAATGTAACACACACCCATACAATGCGCACCACCCCGCGATGTTTTTCAGAAAACTATCCTACATTGCCACTTTGTGTTCCCTGACCACCCCATGCTGACCACCCCGCGGTGCTTTTCTCCATCCTACATTGCCACTCACTGCCTATCCTAATCCAGACCCTCCGATTCACACCACCCCGTGATGTTTTTCTCACTTCTACTAGTGAATGTAATGTAACACACACCATACAATGCGCACCACCCCACGATGTTTTTCAGAAACCTATCCTACATTGCCACTGCATGTTTCCTGACCTCCCCATGCTGAGCACGCCGCGGTGCTTTTCTCCATCCTACATTGCCACTCACAGCCTATCCTAATTCAGACCCTCCGTTTCACACCACCCCGAGATGTTTTTCTCACTCCTACTATTGAACGTAATGTAACACACAACCATACAATGTGCACCACCCCGCGATGTTTTTCAGAAACCTAACCTACATTGCCACTGCATGTTCCCTGACCTGCCATGCTGACCACCCCGCGGTGCTTTTCTCCATCCTACATTGCCACTCACTGCATATCCTAATTCAGCCCCTCCGATTCACACCACCCCGTGATGTTTTTCTCACTCCTACTAGTGAATGTAATGTAACACACACCCATACAATGCGCACCACCCCGTGATGTTTTTCTCAGTCCTACTAGTGAATGTAATGTAACGCACACCCATACAATGCGCACCACCCCGCGATGATTTTCAGAAACCTATCCTACATTGCCACTGCATGTTCCGTGACCTCCCCATGCTCACCACCCCGCGGTGCTTTTCTCCATCCTATATTGCCACTCACTGCCGATCCTAATTCAGAGCCTCCGATTCACACCACCCCGTGATGTTTTTCTCACTCCTACTAGTGAATGTAATGTAACACACACCCATACAATGCGCACCACCTCGTGATGATTTTCTCACTCTTACTAGTGAATGTAATGTAACACACACCCATACAATGCGCACCACCCCGTGATGTTTTCTCACTCCTTCTAGTGAATGTAATGTAACACACACCCATACAATGCGCACGACGCCGCAATGTTTTTCAGAAACCTATCCTACATTGCCACTGCATGTTGCCTGACCTCCACATGCTGACCACCCCGCGGTGTTTTCTCCATCCTACATTGCCACTCACTGCCTATCCTAATACAGACCCTCCGATTCACACCATCCCGTGATGTTTTTCTCACTCCTACTAGTGAATGTAATGTAACACACACCCATACAATGCGCACCACTACACAATGTTTTTCAGAAACCTATCCTACATTGCCACTGCATGTTCCCTGACCTCCCCATGCTGACCAACCCGCGGTGTTTTTCTCCATCCGACATTGCCACTCACTGCCTATCCTAAATCAGACCCTACGATTCACACCACCCCGTGATGTTTTTCTCACTCCTACTAGTAAATGTTATGTAACACACAACCATACATTGCGCACCACCCCGCGATGTTTTTCAGAAACCTGTCCTACATTGCCACTGCATGTTCCCTGACATCCCCATGCTGACAACCCCGCGGTGCTTTTCTCCATCCTACATTGCCACTCACTGCCTATCCTAATTCAGACCCTCCGATTCACACCACCCCGTGATGTTTTCTCACTCCTACTAGTGAATGTAATGTAACACACACCCATACAATGCGCACCACCCCGTGATGTTTTTCTCAGTCCTACTAGTGAATGTAATGTAACACACACCCAAACAATGCGCACCACCCCGCGATGTTTTTTCAGAAACCTATCCTACGTTGCCACTGCATGTTCCCTGACCTCCCCATGCTCACCCACCCCGCGGTGCTTTTCATCATCCTATATTGCCACTCACTGCCGATCCTAATTCAGACCCTCCGATTCACACCACCCCGTGATGTTTTTCTCACTCCAAGTAGTGAATGTAATGTAACACACACCCATACAATGCGGAGCACCTCGTAATGTTTTTCTCACTCTTACTAGTGAATGTAATGTAACACACACCAATACAATGCGAACCAACCCGGTGATGTTTTTTCTCACTCCTACTAGTGAATGTAATGTAACACACACCCATACAATGCGCACCACCCCGCGATGTTTTTCAGAAGACTATCCTACATTGCCACTGCATGTTCCCTGACCTCCCCTTACTGACCACCCCGGGGTGTTTTCTCCATCCTACATTGCCACTCACTGCCTATCCTTATTCAGACCATCCGATTCACACCACCCCGTGATGTTTTTCTCACTCCTACTAGTGAATGTAATGTAACACACACCCATACAATGTGCACCACCCAGTGATGTTTTTCTCACTCCTACTAGTGAATGTAAATGTAACACACACCCACACAATGCGCACCACCCCCGCGATGTTTTTCTCACTCATACAAGTGAATGTAATGTAACACACACCCATACAATGCGCACACGCCGTGATGTTTTTCAGAAAACTATCGTTCATTGCCACTGCATGTTCCCTGACATCCCCATGCTGAACACCCCGCGGTGCTTTCTCCATCCTACATTGCCACTCACTGCCTATCCTAATTCAGACCCTCTGATTCACACCACCCCGTGATGTTTTTCTCACTGCTACTATTGAATGTAATGTAACACACACCCATACAATGCGCACCACCTCGTGATGTTTTTCTCACTCTTACTAGTGAATGTAATGTAACACACACCCATACAATGCGCACCACCCCTTGATGTTTTTCTCAATCCTACTAGTGAATGTAATGTAACACACACCCATACAATGCGCAACACCCCACGATGTTTTTCAGAAACCTATCGTACTCTGCCACTGCATGTTCCCTGACCTCCCCATGGTGACCACCCCCGCGGTGCTTTTCTCCATCCTACATTGCCACTCACTGCCTATCCTAATTCAGACACTCCGATTCATACCACCCCGTGATGTTTTTCTCACTCCTACTAGTGAATGTAATGTAACACACACCCATACAATGCGAACCACCCCGTGATGTTTTTTCTCACTCCTAGTAGTGAATGTAATGTAACACACACCCATACAATGCGCACCACCCCGCGATGTTTTTCAGAAACCTATCCTACATTGCCACTTCATGTTCCCTGACCACCCCATGCTGACCACCCCGCGGTGCTTTTCTCCATCCTACATTGCCACTCACTGCCTATCCTAATTCAGACCCTCCGATTCACACCACCCCGTGATGTTTTTCTCACTTCTACTAGTGAATGTAATGTAACACACACCATACAATGCGCACCACCCCACGATGTTTTTCAGAAACCTATCCTACATTGCCACTGCATGTTCCCTGACCTCCCCATGCTGAGCACTCCGCGGTGCTTTTCTCCATCCTACATTGCCACTCACTGCCTATCCTAATTCAGACCCTCCGTTTCACACCACCCCGTGATGTTTTTCTCACTCCTACTATTGAATGTAATATAACACACAACCATACAATGTGCACCACCCCGCGATGTTTTTCCAGAAACCTAACCTACATTGCCACTGCATGTTCCCAGACCTGCCATGCTGACCACCCCGCGGTGCTTTTCTCCATCCTACATTGCCACTCACTGCCTATCCTAATTCAGACCCTCCGATTCACACCACCCCGTGATGTTTTCTCACTCCTACTAGTGAATGTAATGTAACACACACCCATACAATGAGCACCACCCCGTGATGTTTTTCTCAGTCCTACTAGTGAATGTATGTAACACACACCCATACAATGCGCACCACCCCCGCGATGTTTTTCAGAAACCTATCCTACATTGCCACTGCATATTCCGTGACCTCCCCATGCTCACCACCCCGCGGTGCTTTTCTCCATCCTATATTGCCACTCACTGCCGATCCTAATTCAGACCCTCCGATTCACACCACCCCGTGATGTTTTTCTCACTCCTACTAGTGAATGTAATGTAACACACACCCATACAATGCGCACCACCTCGTGATGTTTTTCTCACTCTTACTAGTGAATGTAATGTAACACATACCATACAATGCGCACCACCCCGTGATGTTTTTCTCACTCCTACTAGTGAATGTAATGTCACACACACCCATACAATGTGCACCACCCCGCGATGTTTTTCAGAAACCTATCCTTCATTGCCACTGCATGTTCCCTGACCTGCCATGCTGACCACCCCCGCGGTGCTTTTCTCCATCCTACATTGCCACTCAATGCCTATCCTAATTCAGACCCTCCGATTCACACCACCCCGTGATGTTTTTCTTCCTCCTACTAGTGAATGTAATGTACACACACCCATACAATGCGCACCACCCCGCGATGTTTTTCAGAAACTTATCCTACGGTGCCACTGCATGTTCCCTGACCTCCCCATGCTCACCACCCCGCGGTGCTTTTCTTCATCCTATATTGCCACTCACTGCCGATCCTAATTCAGTCCCTCCGATTCACACCACCCCCGTGATGTTTTTCTCACTCCTACTAGTGAATGTAATGTAACACACACCCATACAATGCGCAGCACCTCGTAATGTTTTTCTCACTCTTACTAGTGAATGTAATGTAACACACACCAATACAATGCGAACCACCCGGTGATGTTTTTCTCACTCCTATTAGTGAATGTAATGTAACACACTCCCATACAATGCGCACCACACCGTGATGTTTTTCAGAAAACTATCGTTCATTGCCACTGCATGTTCCCTGACGTCCCCATGCTGACCACCCCCGCGGTGGCTTTTCTCCATCCTACATTGCCACTCACTGCCTATCCTAATTCAGACCCTCTGATTCACACCACCCTGTGATGTTTTTCTCACTGCTACTATTGAATGTAATGTAACACACACCCATACAATGCGCACCACCTCGTGATGTTTTTCTCACTCTTACTAGTGAATGTAATGTAACACACACCCATACAATGCGCACCACCCCTTGATGTTTTTCTCAATCCTACTAGTGAATGTAATGTAACACACACCCATACAATGCGCAACACCCCACGATGTTTTTCAGAAACCTATCGTACATGCCACTGCATGTTCCCTGACCTCCCCATGGTGACCACCCCGCGGTGCTTTTCTCCATCCTACATTGCCACTCACTGCCTATCCTAATTCAGACACTCCGATTCATACCACCCCGTGATGTTTTTCTCACTCCTACTAGTGAATGTAATGTAACACACACCCATACAATGCGAACCACCCCGTGATGTTTTTCTCACTCCTAGTAGTGAATGTAATGTAACACACACCCATACAATGCGCACCACCCCGCGATGTTTTTCAGAAAACTATCCTACATTGCCACTTTGTGTTCCCTGACCACCCCATGCTGACCACCCCGCGGTGCTTTTCTCCATCCTACAATGCCACTCACTGCCTATCCTAATCCAGACCCTCCGATTCACACCACCCCGTGATGTTTTTCTCACTTCTACTAGTGAATGTAATGTAACACACACCATACAATGCGCACCACCCCACGATGTTTTTCAGAAACCTATCTACATTGCCACTGCATGTTCCCTGACCTCCCCATGGAGACCACCCCGCGGTGCTTTTCTCCATCCTACATTGCCACTCAGTGCCTGTCCTAATTCAGACCCTCCGATTAGCAACACCCCGTGATGTTTTTCTCACTCCTACTAGTGAATTTCATGTAACACACACCCATACAATGCGAATCACCCCGTGATGTTTTTCTCACTCCTAGTAGTGAATGTAATGTAACAACACACCCATACAATGCGCACCACCCCGCGATGATTTTCAGAAAACTATCCTACATTGCCACTTTATGTTCCCTGACCTCCCCATGCTGAACACCCCGCGGTGCTTTTCTCCATACTACATTGCCACTCACTGCCTATCCTAATTCAGAGCCTCCGATTCACACCACCCCGTGATGTTTTTCTCACTTCTACTAGTGAATGTAATGTAACACACATCCATACAATGCGCACCAACCCGTGATGTTTTTCTCACTCCTACTAGTGAATGTAATGTAACACACTCCCATACAATGCGCACCACCCCACGCCGCTTTTCAGAAACCTATCCTACATTGCCACTGCATGTTCCCTGACCTCCCCATGCTGACCACCCCGCGGTGCTTTTCTCCATCCTACATTGCCACTCATTGCCTGTCCTAATTCAGACCCTCCGATTCACACCACCCGTGATGTTTTTCTTACTCTACTAGTGAATGTAATGTAACACACACCCATACAATGCGCACCACCCCATGATGTTTTTCAGAAAACTATCGTTCATTGCCACTTCATGTTCCCTGACCTCCCCATGCTGACCACACCGCGGTGCTTTTCTCCATCGTACATTGCCACTCACTGCCTATCCTAATTCAGACCCTCCGATTCACACCACCCCGTGATGTTTTTCTCACTCCTACTAGTGAATGTAATGTAACACACACCCATACAATGCGCACCACCCCGTGATGTTTTTCTCAGTCCTACTAGTGAATGTAATGTAACACACAACCATACAACACGGACCACCCCGTGATGTTTTTCTCACTCCTACTAGTGAAAGTAATGTAACACACACGCATACAATGCGCACCACCCCGCGATGTTTTTCAGAAACCAATTCTACTTTGCCACTGCATGTTCTCTGACCTCCCCATGCTGACGGACCCGCGGTGCTTTTCTCCATCCTTCATTGCTACTCACTGCCTATCCTAATTCAGACCCTCCGATTCACATCACCCCGTGATGTTTTTCTCACTCCTACTAGTGAATGTAATGTAACACACAACCATACAATGTGCACCACCCCGCGATGTATATCAGAAACCTATCCTACATTGCCATTGCATGTTCCCTGACCTCCCCATGCTGACCACCCCGCGGTGCTCTTCTCCATCCGACATTGCCCCTCACTGCCTATCCTAAATCAGACCTCCGATTCACACAACCCATGATGTTTTCTCACTCCTACTTGTGAATATTATGTAACACACACCCATACAATGTGCACCACCCCGCGATGTTTTTCAGAAACCTATCCTACATTGCCACTGCATGTTCCCTGACGTCCCCATGCTGACCACCCCGCGGTGCTTTTCTCCATCCTACATTGCCACTCAGTGCCTGTCCTAATTCAGACCCTCCTATTAGCAACACCCCGTGATGTTTTTCTCACTCCTACTAGTGAATTTCATGTAACACACACCCATACAATGCGAATCACCCCGTGATGTTTTTCTCACTCCTAGTAGTGAATGTAATGTAACACACACCCATACAATGCGCACCACCCCGCGATGATTTTCAGAAAACTATCCTACATTGCCACTTTATGTTCCCTGACCTCCCCATGCTGACCACCCCGCGGTGCTTTTCTCCATCCTACATTGCCACTCACTGCCTATCCTAATTCAGAGCCTCCGATTCACACCACCCCGTGATGTTTTTCTCACTTCTACTAGTGAATGTAATGTAACACACATCCATACAATGCGCACCAACCCGTGATGTTTTTCTCACTCCTACTAGTGAATGTAATGTAACACACTCCCATACAATGCGCACTACCCTGCGCCGCTTTTCAGAAACCTATCCTACATTGCCACTGCATGTTCCCTGACCTCCCCATGCTGACCACGCCGCGGTGCTTTTCTCCATCCTACATTGCCACTCATTGCCTGTCCTAATTCAGACCCTCCGATTCACACCACCCCGTGATGTTTTTCTCACTCCTACTAGTGAATGTAATGTAACACACACCCATACAATGCGCACCACCCCATGATGTTTTTCAGAAAACTATCGTTCATTGCCACTTCATGTTCCCTGACCTCCCCATGCTGACCACACCGCGGTGCTTTTCTCCATCGTACATTGCCACTCACTGCCTATACTAATTCAGACCCTCCGATTCACACCACCCCGTGATGTTTTTCTGACTCCTACTAGTGAATGTAATGTAACACACACCCATACAATTCGCACCACCCCGTGATGTTTTTCTCACTCCTATTAGTGAATGTAATGTAACACACACCCATACAACACGGACCACCCCGTGATGTTTTTCTCACTCCTACTAGTGAAAGTAATGTAACACACACGCATACAATGCGCACCACCTCGCGATGTTTTTCAGAAACCTATTCTACTTTGCCACTGCATGTTCCCTGACCTCCCCATGCTGACGGACCCGCGGTGCTTTTCTCCATCCTTCATTGCCACTCACTGCCTATCCTAATTCAGACCCTCCGATTCACACCACCCCGTGATGTTTTTCTCACTCCTACTAGTGAATGTAATGTAACACACACCCATACAATTCGCACCACCCCGTGATGTTTTTCTCACTCCTACTAGTGAATGTAATGTAACACACACCCATAGAACACGCACCACCCCGTGATGTTTTTCTCACTCCTACTAGTGAATGTAATGTAACACACACCCATATAATGCGCACCTCCCCGCGATGTTTTTCAGAAACCTATTCTACTTTGCCACTGCTTGTTCCCTGACCTCCCCATGCTGACGGACCCGCGGTGCTTTTCTCCATCCTTCATTGCCACTCACTGCCTATCCTAATTCAGACCCTCCGATTCACACCACCCCGTGATGTTTTTCTCACTCCTACTAGTGAATGTAATGTAACACACAACCATACAATGCGCACCACCCCGCGATGTTTATCAGAAACCTATCCTACATTGCCATTGCATGTTCCCTGACCTCCCCATGCTGACCACCCCGCGGTGCTCTTCTCCATCCGACATTGCCACTCACTGCCTATCCTAAATCAGACCCTCCGATTCACACAACCCCATGATGTTTTTCTCACTCCTACTAGTGAATATTATGTAACACACACCCATACAATGTGCACCACCCCGCGATGTTTTTCAGAAACCTATCCTACATTGCCACTGCATGTTCCCTGACGTCCCCATGCTGACCACCCCGCGGTGCTGTTCTCCATCCTACATTGCCACTCACTGCCTATCCTAATTCAAACCCTCCAATTCACACCACCCCGTGATGTTTTTCTCACTCCTACTAGTGAATGTAATGTAACACACACCCATACAATGCGCACCACCCCGTGATGTTTTTCTCACTCCTACTAGTGAATGTAATGTAACACACACCCATACAATGCGCACCACCCCGTGATGTTTTTCAGAAACCTATCCTACATTGCCACTGCATGTTCCCTGACCTCCCCATGGAGACCACCCCGCGGTGCTTTTCTCCATCCTACATTGCCACTCAGTGCCTGTCCTAATTCAGACCCTCCGATTAGCAACACCCCGTGATGTTTTTCTCACTCCTACTAGTGAATTTCGTGTAACACACACCCATACAATGCGAATCACCCCGTGATGTTTTTCTCACTCGTAGTAGTGAATGTAATGTAACACACACCCATACAATGCGCACCACCCCGCGATGATTTTCAGAAAACTATCCTACATTGCCACTTTATGTTCCCTGACCTCCCCATGCTGACCACCCCGCGGTGCTTTTCTCCATCCTACATTGCCACTCACTGCCTATCCTAATTCAGAGCCTACGATTCACACCACCCCGTGATGTTTTTCTCACTTCTACTAGTGAATGTAATGTAACACACATCCATACAATGCGCACCAACCCGTGATGTTTTTTCACTCCTACTAGTGAATATAATGTAACACACTCCCATACAATGCGCACCTCCCCGCGCCGCTTTTCAGAAACCTATCCTACATTGCCACTGCATGTTCCCTGACCTCCCCATGCTGACCACCCGCGGTGCTTTTCTCCATCCTACATTGCCACTCATTGCCTGTCCTAATTCAGACCCTCCGATTCACACCACCCCGTGATGTTTTTCTCACTCCTACTAGTGAATGTAATGTAACACACACCCATACAATGCGCACCACCCCATGATGTTTTTCAGAAAACTATCGTTCATTGCCACTTCATGTTCCATGACCTCCCCATGCTGACCACACCGCGGTGCTTTTCTCCATCGTACATTGCCACTCACTGCCTATACTAATTCAGACCGTCCGATTCACACCACCCCGTGATGTTTTTCTCACTCCTACTAGTGAATGTAATGTAAAACACACCCAAACAACACGCACCACCCCGTGATGTTTTTCTCACTCCTACTAGTGAATGTAATGTAACACACACGCATACAATGCGCACCACCCCGCGATGTTTTTCAGAAACCTATTCTACTTTGCCACTGCATTTTCCCTGACCTCCCCATGCTGACGGACCCGCGGTGCTTTTCTCCATCCTTCATTGCCACTCACTGCCTATCCTAATTCAGACCCTCCGATTCACACCACCCCGTGATGTTTTTCTCACTCCTAGTAGTGAATGTAATGTAACACACAACCATACAATGCGCACCACCCGGCGATGTTTTTCAGAAACCTATCCTACGTTGCCATTGCATGTTCCCTGACCTCCCCATGCTGACCACCCCGCGGTGCTTTTCTCCATCCGACATTGCCACTCACTGCCTATCCTAAATCAGTCCCTCCGATTCAGACAACCCCGTGATGTTTTTCTCACTCCTACTAGTGAATATTATGTAACACACACCCATACAATGTGCACCACCCCATGATGTTTTTCAGAAACCTATCCTACATTGCCACTGCATGTTCCCTGAGGTCCCCATGCTGACCACCCCGCGGTGCTTTTCTCCATCCCACATTGCCACTCACTGCCTATCCTAATTCAAACCCTCCAATTCACACCACCCCGTGATGTTTTTCTCACTCCTACTAGTGAATGTAATGTAACACACACCCATACAATGCGCACCACCCCGTGATGTTTTTCTCACTCCTACTAGTGAATGTAATGTAACACACACCCATACAATGCGCACCACCCCGTGATGTTTTTCAGAAACCTATCCTACATTGCCACTTCATGTTCCCTGACCTCCCCATGCTGACCACCCCGCGGTGCTTTTCTCCATCCTACATTGCCACTCACTGCCTGTCCTAATTCAGACCCTCCGATTAGCAACACCCCGTGATGTTTTTCTCACTCCTACTAGTGAATGTAATGTAACACACACCCATACAATTCGCACCACCCCGTGATGTTTTTCTCACTCCTATTAGTGAATGTAATGTAACACACACCCATACAACACGGACCACCCCGTGATGTTTTTCTCACTCCTACTAGTGAAAGTAATGTAACACACACGCATACAATGCGCACCACCTCGCGATGTTTTTCAGAAACCTATTCTACTTTGCCACTGCATGTTCCCTGACCTCCCCATGCTGACGGACCCGCGGTGCTTTTCTCCATCCTTCATTGCCACTCACTGCCTATCCTAATTCAGACCCTCCGATTCACACCACCCCGTGATGTTTTTCTCACTCCTACTAGTGAATGTAATGTAACACACACCCATACAATTCGCACCACCCCGTGATGTTTTTCTCACTCCTACTAGTGAATGTAATGTAACACACACCCATAGAACCCGCACCACCCCGTGATGTTTTTCTCACTCCTACTAGTGAATGTAATGTAACACACACCCATATAATGCGCACCTCCCCGCGATGTTTTTCAGAAACCTATTCTACTTTGCCACTGCTTGTTCCCTGACCTCCCCATGCTGACGGACCCGCGGTGCTTTTCTCCATCCTTCATTGCCACTCACTGCCTATCCTAATTCAGACCCTCCGATTCACATCACCCCGTGATGTTTTTCTCACTCCTACTAGTGAATGTAATGTAACACACAACCATACAATGTGCACCACCCCGCGATGTATATCAGAAACCTATCCTACATTGCCATTGCATGTTCCCTGACCTCCCCATGCTGACCACCCCGCGGTGCTCTTCTCCATCCGACATTGCCCCTCACTGCCTATCCTAAATCAGACCCTCCGATTCACACAACCCCATGATGTTTTTCTCACTCCTACTTGTGAATATTATGTAACACACACCCATACAATGTGCACCACCCCGCGATGTTTTTCAGAAATCTATCCTACATTGCCACTGCATGTTCCCTGACGTCCCCATGCTGACCACCCCGCGGTGCTTTTCTCCATCCTACATTGCCACTCAGTGCCTGTCCTAATTCAGACCCTCCTATTAGCAACACCCCGTGATGTTTTTCTCACTCCTACTAGTGAATTTCATGTAACACACACCCATACAATGCGAATCACCCCGTGATGTTTTTCTCACTCCTAGTAGTGAATGTAATGTAACACACACCCATACAATGCGCACCACCCCGCGATGATTTTCAGAAAACTATCCTACATTGCCACTTTATGTTCCCTGACCTCCCCATGCTGACCACCCCGCGGTGCTTTTCTCCATCCTACATTGCCACTCACTGCCTATCCTAATTCAGAGCCTCCGATTCACACCACCCCGTGATGTTTTTCTCACTTCTACTAGTGAATGTAATGTAACACACATCCATACAATGCGCACCAACCCGTGATGTTTTTCTCACTCCTACTAGTGAATGTAATGTAACACACTCCCATACAGTGCGCACTACCCTGCGCCGCTTTTCAGAAACCTATCCTACATTGCCACTGCATGTTCCCTGACCTCCCCATGCTGACCACCCCGCGGTGCTTTTCTCCATCCTACATTGCCACTCATTGCCTGTCCTAATTCAGACCCTCCGATTCACACCACCCCGTGATGTTTTTCTCACTCCTACTAGTGAATGTAATGTAACACACACCCATACAATGCGCACCACCCCATGATGTTTTTCAGAAAACTATCGTTCATTGCCACTTCATGTTCCCTGACCTCCACATGCTGACCACACCGCGGTGCTTTTCTCCATCGTACATTGCCACTCACTGCCTATACTAATTCAGACCCTCCGATTCACACCACCCCGTGATGTTTTTCTGACTCCTACTAGTGAATGTAATGTAACACACACCCATACAATTCGCACCACCCCGTGATGTTTTTCTCACTCCTATTAGTGAATGTAATGTAACACACACCCATACAACACGGACCACCCCGTGATGTTTTTCTCACTCCTACTAGTGAAAGTAATGTAACACACACGCATACAATGCGCACCACCTCGCGATGTTTTTCAGAAACCTATTCTACTTTGCCACTGCATGTTCCCTGACCTCCCCATGCTGACGGACCCGCGGTGCTTTTCTCCATCCTTCATTGCCACTCACTGCCTATCCTAATTCAGACCCTCCGATTCACACCACCCCGTGATGTTTTTCTCACTCCTACTAGTGAATGTAATGTAACACACACCCATACAATTCGCACCACCCCGTGATGTTTTTCTCACTCCTACTAGTGAATGTAATGTAACACACACCCATAGAACACGCACCACCCCGTGATGTTTTTCTCACTCCTACTAGTGAATGTAATGTAACACACACCCATATAATGCGCACCTCCCCGCGATGTTTTTCAGAAACCTATTCTACTTTGCCACTGCTTGTTCCCTGACCTCCCCATGCTGACGGACCCGCGGTGCTTTTCTCCATCCTTCATTGCCACTCACTGCCTATCCTAATTCAGACCCTCCGATTCACACCACCCCGTGATGTTTTTCTCACTCCTACTAGTGAATGTAATGTAACACACAACCATACAATGCGCACCACCCCGCGATGTTTATCAGAAACCTATCCTACATTGCCATTGCATGTTCCCTGACCTCCCCATGCTGACCACCCCGCGGTGCTCTTCTCCATCCGACATTGCCACTCACTGCCTATCCTAAATCAGACCCTCCGATTCACACAACCCCATGATGTTTTTCTCACTCCTACTAGTGAATATTATGTAACACACACCCATACAATGTGCACCACCCCGCGATGTTTTTCAGAAACCTATCCTACATTGCCACTGCATGTTCCCTGACGTCCCCATGCTGACCACCCCGCGGTGCTGTTCTCCATCCTACATTGCCACTCACTGCCTATCCTAATTCAAACCCTCCAATTCACACCACCCCGTGATGTTTTTCTCACTCCTACTAGTGAATGTAATGTAACACACACCCATACAATGCGCACCACCCCGTGATGTTTTTCTCACTCCTACTAGTGAATGTAATGTAACACACACCCATACAATGCGCACCACCCCGTGATGTTTTTCAGAAACCTATCCTACATTGCCACTGCATGTTCCCTGACCTCCCCATGGAGACCACCCCGCGGTGCTTTTCTCCATCCTACATTGCCACTCAGTGCCTGTCCTAATTCAGACCCTCCGATTAGCAACAACCCGTGATGTTTTTCTCACTCCTACTAGTGAATTTCGTGTAACACACACCCATACAATGCGAATCACCCCGTGATGTTTTTCTCACTCGTAGTAGTGAATGTAATGTAACACACACCCATACAATGCGCACCACCCCGCGATGATTTTCAGAAAACTATCCTACATTGCCACTTTATGTTCCCTGACCTCCCCATGCTGACCACCCCGCGGTGCTTTTCTCCATCCTACATTGCCACTCACTGCCTATCCTAATTCAGAGCCTACGATTCACACCACCCCGTGATGTTTTTCTCACTTCTACTAGTGAATGTAATGTAACACACATCCATACAATGCGCACCAACCCGTGATGTTTTTTCACTCCTACTAGTGAATATAATGTAACACACTCCCATACAATGCGCACCTCCCCGCGCCGCTTTTCAGAAACCTATCCTACATTGCCACTGCATGTTCCCTGACCTCCCCATGCTGACCACCCGCGGTGCTTTTCTCCATCCTACATTGCCACTCATTGCCTGTCCTAATTCAGACCCTCCGATTCACACCACCCCGTGATGTTTTTCTCACTCCTACTAGTGAATGTAATGTAACACACACCCATACAATGCGCACCACCCCATGATGTTTTTCAGAAAACTATCGTTCATTGCCACTTCATGTTCCCTGACCTCCCCATGCTGACCACACCGCGGTGCTTTTCTCCATCGTACATTGCCACTCACTGCCTATACTAATTCAGACCGTCCGATTCACACCACCCCGTGATGTTTTTCTCACTCCTACTAGTGAATGTAATGTAACACACACCCAAACAACACGCACCACCCCGTGATGTTTTCCTCACTCCTACTAGTGAATGTAATGTAACACACACGCATACAATGCGCACCACCCCGCGATGTTTTTCAGAAACCTATTCTACTTTGCCACTGCATTTTCCCTGACCTCCCCATGCTGACGGACCCGCGGTGCTTTTCTCCATCCTTCATTGCCACTCACTGCCTATCCTAATTCAGACCCTCCGATTCACACCACCCCGTGATGTTTTTCTCACTCCTAGTAGTGAATGTAATGTAACACACAACCATACAATGTGCACCACCCCACGATGTTTTTCAGAAACCTATCCTACATTGCCACTGCATGTTCCCTGAGGTCCCCATGCTGACCACCCCGCGGTGCTTTTCTCCATCCTACATTGCCACTCACTGCCTATCCTAATTCAAACCCTCCAATTCACACCACCCCGTGATGTTTTTCTCACTCCTACTAGTGAATGTAATGTAACACACACCCATACAATGCGCACCACCCCGTGATGTTTTTCTCACTCCTACTAGTGAATGTAATGTAACACACACCCATACAATGCGCACCACCCCGTGATGTTTTTCAGAAACCTATCCTACATTGCCACTTCATGTTCCCTGACCTCCCCATGCTGACCACCCCGCGGTGCTTTTCTCCATCCTACATTGCCACTCACTGCCTGTCCTAATTCAGACCCTCCGATTAGCAACACCCCGTGATGTTTTTCTCACTCCTACTAGTGAATGTAATGTAACACACACCCATACAATTCGCACCACCCCGTGATGTTTTTCTCACTCCTATTAGTGAATGTAATGTAACACACACCCATACAACACGGACCACCCCGTGATGTTTTTCTCACTCCTACTAGTGAAAGTAATGTAACACACACGCATACAATGCGCACCACCTCGCGATGTTTTTCAGAAACCTATTCTACTTTGCCACTGCATGTTCCCTGACCTCCCCATGCTGACGGACCCGCGGTGCTTTTCTCCATCCTTCATTGCCACTCACTGCCTATCCTAATTCAGACCCTCCGATTCACACCACCCCGTGATGTTTTTCTCACTCCTACTAGTGAATGTAATGTAACACACACCCATACAATTCGCACCACCCCGTGATGTTTTTCTCACTCCTACTAGTGAATGTAATGTAACACACACCCATAGAACCCGCACCACCCCGTGATGTTTTTCTCACTCCTACTAGTGAATGTAATGTAACACACACCCATATAATGCGCACCTCCCCGCGATGTTTTTCAGAAACCTATTCTACTTTGCCACTGCTTGTTCCCTGACCTCCCCATGCTGACGGACCCGCGGTGCTTTTCTCCATCCTTCATTGCCACTCACTGCCTATCCTAATTCAGACCCTCCGATTCACACCACCCCGTGATGTTTTTCTCACTCCTCCTAGTGAATGTAATGTAACACACAACCATACAATGCGCACCACCCCGCGATGTTTATCAGAAACCTATCCTACATTGCCATTGCATGTTCCCTGACCTCCCCATGCTGACCACCCCGCGGTGCTCTTCTCCATCCGACATTGCCACTCACTGCCTATCCTAAATCAGACCCTCCGATTCACACAACCCCATGATGTTTTTCTCACTCCTACTAGTGAATATTATGTAACACACACCCATACAATGTGCACCACCCCGCGATGTTTTTCAGAAACCTATCCTACATTGCCACTGCATGTTCCCTGACGTCCCCATGCTGACCACCCCGCGGTGCTTTTCTCCATCCTACATTGCCACTCACTGCCTATCCTAATTCAAACCCTCCAATTCACACCACCCCGTGATGTTTTTCTCACTCCTACTAGTGAATGTAATGTAACACACACCCATACAATGCGCACCACCCCGTGATGTTTTTCTCACTCCTACTAGTGAATGTAATGTAACACAAACCCATACAATGCGCACCACCCCGTGATGTTTTTCAGAAACCTATCCTACATTGCCACTTCATGTTCCCTGACCTCCCCATGCTGACCACCCCGCGGTGCTTTTCTCCATCCTACATTGCCACTCAATGCCTGTCCTAATTCAAACCCTCCGATTAGCAACACCCCGTGATGTTTTTCTCACTCCTACTAGTGAATTTAATGTAACACACACCCATACAATGCGAACCACCCCGTGATGTTTTTCTCACTCCTAGTAGTGTATGTAATGTAACACACACCCATACAATGCGCACCACCCCGTGATGTTTTTCAGAAACCTATCCTACATTGCCACTGCATGTTCCCTGACCTCCCCATGGTGACCACCCCGCGGTGCTTTTCTCCATCCTACATTGCCACTCACTGCCTGTCCTAATTCAGACCCTCCGATTAGCAACACCCCGTGATGTTTTTCTCACTCCTACTAGTGAATGTAATGTAACACACACCCATACAATGCGCACCACCCCGTGATGTTTTTCTCACTCCTACTAGTGAATGTAATGTAACACACACCCATACAATGCGCACCACCCCGTGATGTTTTTCAGAAACCTATCCTACATTGCCACTGCATGTTCCCTGACCTCCCCATGGAGACCACCCCGCGGTGCTTTTCTCCATCCTACATTGCCACTCAGTGCCTGTCCTAATTCAGACCCTCCGATTAGCAACACCCCGTGATGTTTTTCTCACTCCTACTAGTGAATTTCGTGTAACACACACCCATACAATGCGAATCACCCCGTGATGTTTTTCTCACTCGTAGTAGTGAATGTAATGTAACACACACCCATACAATGCGCACCACCCCGCGATGATTTTCAGAAAACTATCCTACATTGCCACTTTATGTTCCCTGACCTCCCCATGCTGACCACCCCGCGGTGCTTTTCTCCATCCTACATTGCCACTCACTGCCTATCCTAATTCAGAGCGTACGATTCACACCACCCCGTGATGTTTTTCTCACTTCTACTAGTGAATGTAATGTAACACACATCCATACAATGCGCACCAACCCGTGATGTTTTTTCACTCCTACTAGTGAATGTAATGTAACACACTCCCATACAATGCGCACCTCCCCGCGCCGCTTTTCAGAAACCTATCCTACATTGCCACTGCATGTTCCCTGACCTCCCCATGCTGACCACCCGCGGTGCTTTTCTCCATCCTACATTGCCACTCATTGCCTGTCCTAATTCAGACCCTCCGATTCACACCACCCCGTGATGTTTTTCTCACTCCTACTAGTGAATGTAATGTAACACACACCCATACAATGCGCACCACCCCATGATGTTTTTCAGAAAACTATCGTTCATTGCCACTTCATGTTCCCTGACCTCCCCATGCTGACCACACCGCGGTGCTTTTCTCCATCGTACATTGATACTCACTGCCTATACTAATTCAGACCCTCCGATTCACACCACCCCGTGATGTTTTTCTCACTCCTACTAGTGAATGTAATGTAACACACACCCATACAACACGCACCACCCCGTGATGTTTTTCTCACTCCTACTAGTGAATGTAATGTAACACACACGCATACAATGCGCACCACCCCGCGATGTTTTTCAGAAACCTATTCTACTTTGCCATTGCATTTTCCCTGACCTCCCCATGCTTACGGACCCGCGGTGCTTTTCTCCATCCTTCATTGCCACTCACTGCCTATCCTAATTCAGACCCTCCGATTCACACCACCCCGTGATGTTTTTCTCACTCCTAGTAGTGAATGTAATGTAACACACAACCATACAATGCGCACCACCCCGCGATGTTTTTCAGAAACCTATCCTACGTTGCCATTGCATGTTCCCTGACCTCCCCATGCTGACCACCCCGCGGTGCTTTTCTCCATCCGACATTGCCACTCACTGCCTATCCTAAATCAGACCCTCCGATTCAGACAACCCCGTGATGTTTTTCTCACTCCTACTAGTGAATATTATGTAACACACACCCATACAATGTGCACCACCCCGCGATGTTTTTCAGAAACCTATCCTACATTGCCACTGCATGTTCCCTGAGGTCCCCATGCTGACCACCCCGCGGTGCTTTTCTCCATCCTACATTGCCACTCACTTCCTATCCTAATTCAAACCCTCCAATTCACACCACCCCGTGATGTTTTTCTCACTCCTACTAGTGAATGTAATGTAACACACACCCATACAATGCGCACCACCCCGTGATGTTTTTCTCAATCCTACTAGTGAATGTAATGTAACACAAACCCATACAATGCGCACCACCCCGTGATGTTTTTCAGAAACCTATCCTACATTGCCACTTCATGTTCCCTGACCTCCCCATGCTGACCACCCCGCGGTGCTTTTCTCCATCCTACATTGCCACTCACTGCCTGTCCTATTTCAGACCCTCCGATTAGCAACACCCCGTGATGTTTTTCTCACTCCTACTAGTGAATTTAATGTAACACACACCCATACAATGCGAACCACCCCGTGATGTTTTTCTCACTCCTAGTAGTGTATGTAATGTAACACACACCCATACAATGCGCACCACCCCGTGATGTTTTTCAGAAACCTATCCTACTTTGCCACTGCATGTTCCCGGACCTCCCCATGGTGACCACCCCGCGGTGCTTTTCTCCATCCTACATTGCCACTCACTGCCTGTCCTAATTCAGACCCTCCGATTAGCAACACCCCGTGATGTTTTTCTCACTCCTACTAGTGAATGTAATGTAACACACACCCATACAATGCGCACCACCCCATGATGTTTTTCAGAAAACTATCGTTCATTGCCACTTCATGTTCCCTGACCTCCCCATGCTGACCACCCCGCGGTGCTTTTCTCCATCCTACATTGCCACTCACTGCCTATCCTAATTCAGACCCCCCGAATCACATCACCCCGTGATGTTTTTCTCACTCCTACTAGTGAATGTAATGTAACGCACACCCATACAATGCGCACCACCCCGCGATATTTTTCAGAAACCTATCCTACATTGCCACTGCATGTTCCCTGACCTCCCCATGCTGACCACACCGCGGTGCTTTTCTCCATCGTACATTGCCACTCACTGCCTATACTAATTCAGACCCTCCGATTCACACCACCCCGTGATGTTTTTCTCACTCCTACTAGTGAATGTAATGTAACACACACCCATACAATGCGCACCACCGCGTGATGTTTTTCTCACTCCTACTAGTGAATGTAATGTAACACACACCCATACAATGCGCACCACCCCGTGATGTTTTTCTCATTCCTACTAGTGAATGTAATGTAACACACACCCATACAATGCGCACCACCCCGCGATGTTTTTCAGAAACATATCCCACATTGCCACTGCATGTTCCATGACCTCCCCATTCTGACCACCACGCGGTACTTTTCTCCATCCTACATTGCCACTCACTGCCTATCCTAATTCAGACCCTCTGATTCACACCACCCCGTGATGTTTTTCTCACTCCTACTAGTGAATGTAATGTAACACACACCCATACAATGCGCACCACCCCGTGATGTTTTTCTCACTCCTACTAGTGAATTGTAATGTAACACACACCCATACAATGCGCACCACCCCGTGATGTTTTTCTCACTCCTACTAGTGAATGTAATGTAACACACCCATACAATGCGCACCACCCCGCGATGTTTTTCAGAAACCTATTCTACTTTGCCACTGCATGTTCCCTGACCTCCCCATGCTGACGGACCCGCGGTGCTTTTCTCCATCCTTCATTGCCACTCACTGCCTATCCTAATTCAGACCCTGCGATTCACACCACCCCGTGATGTATTTCTCACTCGTACTAGTGAATGTAATGTAACACACACCCATACAATGCGCACCACCCCGTGATGTTTTTCTCACTCCTACTAGTGAATGTAATGTAACACACACCCATACAATGCGCACCACCCCGCGATGTTTTTCAGAAACCTATCCTACATTGCCACTGCATGTTCCCTGACCTCCCCATGCTGACCACACCGCGGTGCTTTTCTCCATCCTACATTGCCACTCAATGCCTATTCTAATTCAAACCCTCCAATTCACACCACCCCGTGATATTTTTCTCACTCCTACTAGTCAATGTAATGTAACACACACCCATACAATGCGCACCACCCCGCGATGTTTTTCAGAAACCTATCCTACATTGCCACTGTATGTTCCCTGACCTCCCCATGCTGACCACCCCGCGGTGCTTTTCTCCATCCTACATTGCCACTCACTGCCTATCCTAATTCAGACTCTCCAATTCACACCACCCCGTGATGTTTTGCTCACTCCTACTAGTGAATGTAATGTAACACACACCCATACAATGCGAACCACCACGTGATGTTTTTCTCACTCCTACTAGTGAATGTCATGTAACACACACCCATACAATGACCACCACCCGGCGATGTTTTTCAGAAACCTATCCTGCATTGCCACTGCATGTTCCCTGACCTCCCCATGCTGACCACCCTTCGGTGCTTTTATCCATCCTACATTGCCACTCACTGTCTATCCTAATTCAGACCCTCCGATTCACACCACACTGTGATGTTTTTCTCACTCGTACTAGTAAATGTAATGTAACACACATCCCTACAATGCGCACCAACCCGTGTTTTTCTCACTCCTACTAGTGAATGTAATGTAACACACACCCATACAATGCGCACCACCCCACGATGTTTTTCGGAAACCTATCCTACATTGCTACTGCATGTTCCCTGACCTCCCCATGCTGACCACCCCGCGGTGCTTTTCTCCATCCTACATTGCCACTCACTGCCTATCCTCATTCAGACCCTCCGATTCACACGACCCAGTGATGTTTTTCTCACTCCTACTAGTGAATGTAATGTAACACACACCCATACAATGTGCACCACCCCGCGATGTTTTTCAGAAACCTATCCTACATTGCCACTGCATGTTCCCTCACCTGCCATGCTGACCACCCCGCGGTGCTTTTCTCCATCCTACATTGCCACTCACTGCCTATCCTAATTCAGACCCTCCGATTCACACCACCCCGTGATGTTTTTCTCACTCCTACTAGTGAATGTAATGTAACACACACCCATACAATGCGCACCACCCCGTGATGTTTTTCTCAGTCCTACTAGTGATTGTAATGTAACACACACCCATACAATGCGCACCACCCCGCGATGTTTTTCAGAAACGTATCCTACATTGCCACTGCATGTTCCCTGACCTCCCCATGCTCACCACCCCGCGGTCCTTTTCTCCATCCTATATTGCCACTCACTGCCGATCCTAATTCAGACCCTCCGATTCACACCACCCCGTGATGTTTTTCTCACTCCTAATAGTGAATGTAATGTAACACACACCCAGACAATGCACACCACCTCGTGATGTTTTTCTCACTCTTATTAGTGAATGTAATGTAACACACACCCATACAACACGCACCACCCCGTGATGTTTTTCTCACTCCTACTAGTGAATGCAATGTAACACACACCCATACAATGCGCACCACCCCGCGATGTTTTTCAGAAGACTATCCTACATTGCCACTGCATGTTCCCTGACCTCCCCATGCTGACCACCCCGCGGTGCTTTTCTCCATCCTACATTGCCACTCACTGCCTATCCTAATTCAGAACCACTGATTCACACCACCCCGTGATGTTTTTCTCACTCCTACTAGTGAATGTAATGTAACACACACCCATACAATGCGCACCACCCCGCGA
>NW_026947998.1:0-58916 GCF_034190915.1 Cavia porcellus
TGAATGTAATGTAACACCCACCCATTCAATGCGCACAACCCCGTGATGTTTTTCTCACTGCTACTAGTGAATGTAATGTAACACACACCCATACAATGCGCAACCCCCGTGATGTTTTTCTCACTCCTACTAGTGAATGTAATGTAACACACACCCATACAATGCGCACCACCCCGTGATGTTTTTCTCACTCCTACTAGTGAATATAATGTAACACACAGCCATACAATGCGCACCACCCCGTGATGTTTTTCTCACTCCTACTAGTGAATGTAATGTAACACACACCCATACAATGCGCACCACCCCGTGATGTTTTCTCACACCTACTAGTGAATCTAAAGTAACACACACCCATTCAATGCGCACCACCCCGTGATGTTTTTCTCACTCCTACTGGTGAATGTAATGTAACACACACCCATACAATGCGCACCACCCCGTGATGTTTTTCTCACTCCTACTAGTGAATGTAATGTAACACACACCCATACAATGCGCACCACCCCGTGATGTTTTTCTCACTCCTACTAGTGAATGTAATGTAACACACACCCATACAATGCGCACCACCCCGTGATGTTTTTCTCACTCCTACTAGTGAATCTAAAGTAACACACACCCATTCAATGCGCACCACCCCGTGATGTTTTCTCACTCCTACTAGTGAATGTATGTAACACACACCCATACAATGCGCACCACCCCGTGATGTTTTTCTCACTCCTACTAGTGAATGTAATGTAACACACACCCATACAATGCGCACAACCCCGTGATGTTTTTCTCACTCCTACTAGTGAATGTAATGTAACACACACCCATACAATGCGCACCACCCCGTGATGTTTTTCTCACTCCTACTAGTGAATGTAATGTAACACACACCCATACAATGCGCACCACCCCGTGATGTTTTTCTCACTCCTACTAGTGAATGTAATGTAACACACACCCATACAATGCGCACCACCCCGTGATGTTTTTCTCACTCCTACTAGTGAATGTAATGTAACACACACCCATACAATGCGCACCACACCGTGATGTTTTTCTCACTCCTACTAGTGAATGTAATGTAACACACACCCATACAATCCGCACCACCCCGTGATGTTTTTCTCACTCCTACTAGTGAATGTAATGTAACACACACCCATACAATGCGCACCACCCCGTGATGTTTTTCTCACTCCTATTAGTGAATGTAATGTAACACACACCCATACAATGCGCACCACCCCGTGATGTTTTTCTCACTCCTACTAGTGAATCTAATGTAACACACACCCATACAATGCGCACCACCCCGTGATGTTTTTCTCACTCCTACTAGTGAATCTAATTTAACACACACCCATACAATGCGCACCACCCCGTGATGTTTTTCACACTCCTACTAGTAAATCTAATGTAACACACACCCATACAATGCGCACCACCCCGTGATGTTTTTCTCACTCCTACTAGTGAATCTAAAGTAACACACACCCATTCAATGCGCACCACCCCGTGATGCTTTTCTCACTCCTACTAGTGAATGTAATGTAACACACACCCATACAATGCGCACCACCCCGTGATGTTTTTCTCACTCCTACTAGTGAATGTAATGTAACACACACCCATACAATGCGCACCACCCCGTGATGTTTTTCTCACTCCTACTAGTGAATGTAATGTAACACACACCCATACAATGCGCACCACCCCGTGATGTTTTTCTCACTCCTACTAGTGAATGTAATGTAACACACACCCATACAATGCGCACCACCCCGTGATGCTTTTCTCACTCCTACTAGTGAATGTAATGTAACACCCACCCATACAATGCGCACAACCCCGTGATGTTTTCTCACTGCTACTAGTGAATGTAATGTAACACACACCCATACAATGCGCAACCCCCGTGATGTTTTTCTCACTCCTACTAGTGAATGTAATGTAACACACACCCATACAATGCGCACCACCCCGTGATGTTTTTCTCACTCCTACTAGTGAATATAATGTAACACACAGCCATACAATGCGCACCACCCCGTGATGTTTTTCTCACTCCTACTAGTGAATGTAATGTAACACACACCCATACAATGCGCACCACCCCGTGATGTTTTTCTCACTCCTACTAGTGAATCTAAAGTAACACACACCCATTCAATGCGCACCACCCCGTGATGTTTTTCTCACTCCTACTGGTGAATGTAATGTAACACACACCCATACAATGCGCACCACCCCGTGATGTTTTTCTCACTCCTACTAGTGAATGTAATGTAACACACACCCATACAATGCGCACCACCCCGTGATGTTTTTCTCACTCCTACTAGTGAATGTAATGTAACACACACCCATACAATGCGCACCACCCCGTGATGTTTTTTCTCACTCCTACTAGTGAATCTAAAGTAACACACACCCATTCAATGCGCACCACCCCGTGATGTTTTTCTCACTCCTACTAGTGAATGTAATGTAACACACACCCATACAATGCGCACCACCCCGTGATGTTTTTCTCACTCCTACTAGTGAATGTAATGTAACACACACCCATACAATGCGCACAACCCCGTGATGTTTTTCTCACTCCTACTAGTGAATGTAATGTAACACACACCCATACAATGCGCACCACCCCGTGATGTTTTTCTCACTCCTACTAGTGAATGTAATGTAACACACACCCATACAATGCGCACCACCCCGTGATGTTTTTCTCACTCCTACTAGTGAATGTAATGTAACACACACCCATACAATGCGCACCACCCCGTGATGTTTTTCTCACTCCTACTAGTGAATGTAATGTAACACACACCCATACAATGCGCACCACACCGTGATGTTTTTTCTCACTCCTACTAGTGAATGTAATGTAACACACACCCATACAATCCGCACCACCCCGTGATGTTTTTCTCACTCCTACTAGTGAATCTAATGTAACACACACCCATACAATGCGCACCACCCCGTGATGTTTTTCTCACTCCTACTAGTGAATCTAAAGTAACACACACCCATTCAATGCGCACCACCCCGTGATGTTTTTCTCACTCCTACTAGTGAATGTAATGTAACACACACCCATACAATGCGCACCACCCCGTGATGTTTTCTCACTCCTACTAGTGAATGTAATGTAACACACACCCATACAATGCGCACCACCCCGTGATGTTTTTCTCACTCCTACTAGTGAATCTAAAGTAACACACACCCATTCAATGCGCACCACCCCGTGATGTTTTTCTCACTCCTACTAGTGAATGTAATGTAACACACACCCATACAATGCGCACCACCCCGTGATGTTTTTCTCACTCCTACTAGTGAATCTAAAGTAACACACACCCATTCAATGCGCACCACCCCGTGATGTTTTTCTCACTCCTACTAGTGAATGTAATGTAACACACACCCATACAATGCGCACCACCCCGTGATGTTTTTCTCACTCCTACTAGTGAATGTAATGTAACACACACCCATACAATGCGCACCACCCCGTGATGTTTTTCTCACTCCTACTAGTGAATCTAAAGTAACACACACCCATTCAATGCGCACCACCCCGTGATGTTTTTCTCACTCCTACTAGTGAATGTAATGTAACACACACCCATACAATGCGCACCACCCCGTGATGTTTTTCTCACTCCTACTAGTGAATGTAATGTAACACACACCCATACAATGCGCACCACCCCGTGATGTTTTTCTCACTCCTACTAGTGAATGTAATGTAACACACACCCATACAATGCGCACCACCCCGTGATGTTTTTCCTCACTCCTACTAGTGAATGTAATGTAACACACACCCATACAATGCGCACCACCCCGTGATGTTTTTCTCACTCCTACTAGTGAATGTAATGTAACACACACCCATACAATGCGAACCACCCTGTGATGTTTTTCTCACTCCTACTAGTGAATCTAATGTAACACACACCCATACAATGCGCACCACCCCGCGATGTTTTTCTCACTCCTACTAGTGAATCTAAAGTAACACACACCCATTCAATGCGCACCACCCCGTGATGTTTTTCTCAGTCCTACTATTGAATGCAATGTAACACACACCCATACAAGGCGCACCACCCCGTGATGTTTTTCTCACTCCTACTAGTGAATGTAATGTAACACACACCCATACAATGCGCACCACCCCATGATGTTTTTCTCACTCCTCATAGTGAATGTAATGTAACACACACCCATACAATGCGCACCACCCCGTGATGTTTTTCTCACTCCTACTAGTGAATGTAATGTAACACACACCCATACAATGTGCACCACCCCGTGATGTTTTTCTCACTCCTACTAGTGAATGTAATGTAACACACACCCATACAATGCGCACCACCCCGTGATGTTTTTCTCACTCCTACTAGTGAATCTAAAGTAACACACACCCATTCAATGCGCACCACCCCGTGATGTTTTTCTCACTCCTACTAGTGAATGTAATGTAACACACACCCATACAATGCGCACCACCCCGTGATGTTTTTCTCACTCCTACTAGTGAATCTAAAGTAACACACACCCATTCAATGCGCACCACCCCGTGATGTTTTTCTCACTCCTACTAGTGAATGTAATGTAACACACTCCCATACAATGCGCACCACCCCGTGATGTTTTTCTCACTCCTACTAGTGAATCTAATGTAACACACACCCATACAATGCGCACCACCCCGTGATGTTTTTCTCACTCCTACTAGTGAATCTAATGTAACACACACCCATACAATGCGCACCACCCCGTGATGTTTTTCTCACTCCTACTAGTGAATCTAATTTAACACACACCCATACAATGCGCACCACCCCGTGATGTTTTTCTCACTCCTACTAGTAAATCTAATGTAACACACACCCATACAATGCGCACCACCCCGTGATGTTTTTCTCACTCCTACTAGTGAATCTAAAGTAACACACACCCATTCAATGCGCACCACCCCGTGATGCTTTTCTCACTCCTACTAGTGAATGTAATGTAACACACACCCATACAATGCGCACCACCCCGTGATGTTTTTCTCACTCCTACTAGTGAATGTAATGTAACACACACCCATACAATGCGCACCACCCCGTGATGTTTTTCTCACTCCTACTAGTGAATGTAATGTAACACACACCCATACAATGCGCACCACCCCGTGATGTTTTTCTCACTCCTACTAGTGAATGTAATGTAACACACACCCATACAATGCGCACCACCCCGTGATGCTTTTCTCACTCCTACTAGTGAATGTAATGTAACACCCACCCATACAATGCGCACAACCCCGTGATGTTTTTCTCACTGCTACTAGTGAATGTAATGTAACACACACCCATACAATGCGCAACCCCCGTGATGTTTTTCTCACTCCTACTAGTGAATGTAATGTAACACACACCCATACAATGCGCACCACCCCGTGATGTTTTTCTCACTCCTACTAGTGAATATAATGTAACACACAGCCATACAATGCGCACCACCCCGTGATGTTTTTCTCACTCCTACTAGTGAATGTAATGTAACACACACCCATACAATGCGCACCACCCCGTGATGTTTTTCTCACTCCTACTAGTGAATGTAATGTAACACACACCCATACAATGCGCACCACCCCGTGATGTTTTTCTCACTCCTACTAGTGAATGTAATGTAACACACACCCATACAATGCGCACCACCCCGTGATGTTTTTCTCACTCCTACTAGTGAATCTAATGTAACACACACCCATACAATGCGCACCACCCCGTGATGTATTTCTCACTCCTACTAGTGAATCTAATGTAACACACACCCATAAAATGCGCACAACCCCGTGATGTTTTTCTCACTCCTACTAGTGAATCTAAAGTAACACACACCGATTCAATGCGCACCACCCCGTGATGTTTTTCTCACTCCTACTAGTGAATGTAATGTAACACACACCCATACAATGCGCACCACCCCGTGATGTTTTTCTCACTCCTACTAGTGAATGTAATGTAACACACACCCATACAATGCGCACCACCCTGTGATGTTTTTCTCACTCCTACTAGTGAATCTAAAGTAACACACACCCATTCAATGCGCACCACCCCGTGATGTTTTTCTCACTCCTACTAGTGAATGTAATGTAACACACACCCATACAATGCGCACCACCCCGTGATGTTTTTCTCACTCCTACTAGTGAATGTAATGTAACACACACCCATACAATGCGCACCACCCCGTGATGTTTTTCTCACTCCTACTAGTGAATGTAATGTAACACACACCCATACAATGCGCACCACCCCGTGATGTTTTTCTCACTCCTACTAGTGAATCTAATGTAACACACACCCATACAATGCGCACCACCCCGTGATGTTTTTCTCACTCCTACTAGTGAATCTAATGTAACACACACCCATACAATGCGCACCACCCCGTGATGTTTTTCTCACTCCTACTAGTGAATCTAAAGTAACACACACCCATTCAATGCGCACCACCCCGTGATGTTTTTCTCACTCCTACTAGTGAATGTAATGTAACACACACCCATACCATGCGCACCACACCGTGATGTTTTTCTCATTCCTACTAGTGAATGTAATGTAACACACACCCATACAATGCGCACAACCCCGTGATGTTTTTCTCACTCCTACTAGTGAATGTAATGTAACACACATCCATACAATGCGCACCACCCCATGATGTTTTTCTCACTCCTACTAGTGAATGTAATGTAACACACACCCATACAATGCGCACCACCCCGTGATGTTTTTCTCACTCCTACTCGTGAATGTAATGTAACACACACCCATACAATGCGCACCACCCCGTGATGTTTTTCTCACTCCTACTCGTGAATCTAATGTAACACACACCCATAAAATGCGCACCACCCCGTGATGTTTTCTCACTCCTACTAGTGAATCTAAAGTAACACACACCCATTCAATGCGCACCACCCCGTGATGTTTTTCTCACTCCTACTAGTGAATGTAATGTAACACACACCCATACAATGCGCACCACCCCGTGATGTTTTTCTCACTCCTACTAGTGAATGTAATGTAACACACACCCATACAATGCGCACCACCCCGTGATGTTTTTCTCACTCCTACTAGTGAATGTAATGTAACACACACCCATACAATGCGCACCACCCCGTGATGTTTTTCTCACTCCTACTAGTGAATCTAATGTAACACACACCCATACAATGCGCACCACCCCGTTATGTTTTTCTCACTCCTACTAGTGAATCTAATGTAACACACACCCATACAATGCGCACCACCCCGTGATGTTTTTCTCACTCCTACTAGTGAATCTAAAGTAACACACACCCATTCCATGCGCACCACCCCGTGATGTTTTTCTCACTCCTACTAGTGAATTTAATGTAACACATACCCATACAATGCGCACCACCCCGTGATGTTTTTCTCACTCCTACTAGTGAATGTAATGTAACACACACCCATACAATGCGCACAACCCCGTGATGTTTTTCTCACTCCTACTAGTGAATGTAATGTAACACACACCCATACAATCCGCACCACCCCGTGATGTTTTTCTCACTCCTACTAGTGAATGTAATGTAACACACACCCATACAATGCGCACCACCCCGTGATGTTTTTCTCACTCCTACTAGTGAATGTAATGTAACACACACCCATACAATGCGCACCACCCCGTGATGTTTTTCTCACTCCTACTAGTGAATCTAAAGTAACACACACCCATTCAATGCGCACCACCCCGTGATGTTTTTCTCACTCCTACTAGTGAATGTAATGTAACACACACCCATACAATGCGCACCACCCCGTGATGTTTTTCTCACTCCTACTAGTGAATGTAATGTAACACACACCCATACAATGCGCACCACCCCGTGATGTTTTTCTCACTCCTACTAGTGAATGTAATGTAACACACACCCATACAATGCGCACCACCGCGTGATGTTTTTCTCACTCCTACTAGTGAATGTAATGTAACACACACCCATACAATGCGCACCACCCCGTGATGCTTTTCTCACTCCTACTGGTGAATGTAATGTAACACACACCCATACAATGCGCACCACCCCGCGATGCTTTTCTCACTCCTACTAGTGAATGTAATGTAACACACACCCATACAATGTGCACCACCCCGCGATGTTTTTCTCACTCCTACTAGTGAATCTAATGTAACACACACCCATACAATGCGCACCATCCCGCGATGTTTTTCTCACTCCTACTAGTGAATGTAATGTAACACACACCCATACAATGCGCACCACCCCGTGATGTTTTTCTCACTCCTAATAGTGAATGTAATGTAACACACACCCATACAATGCGCACCACCCCGTGATGTTTTTCTCACTCCTACTAGTGAATGTAATGTAACACACACCCATACAATGCGCACCACCCCGTGATGTTTTTCTCACTCCTACTAGTGAATGTAATGTAACACACACCCATACAATGCGCACCACACCGTGATGTTTTTCTCACTCCTACTAGTGAATGTAATGTAACACACACCCATACAATCCGCACCACCCCGTGATGTTTTTCTCACTCCTACTAGTGAATCTAATGTAACACACACCCATACAATGCGCACCACCCCGTGATGTTTTTCTCACTCCTACTAGTGAATCTAAAGTAACACACACCCATTCAATGCGCACCACCCCGTGATGTTTTTCTCACTCCTACTAGTGAATGTAATGTAACACACACCCATACAATGCGCACCACCCCGTGATGTTTTTCTCACTCCTACTAGTGAATGTAATGTAACACACACCCATACAATGCGCACCACCCCGTGATGTTTTTCTCACTCCTACTAGTGAATCTAAAGTAACACACACCCATTCAATGCGCACCACCCCGTGATGTTTTTCTCACTCCTACTAGTGAATGTAATGTAACACACACCCATACAATGCGCACCACCCCGTGATGTTTTTCTCACTCCTACTAGTGAATCTAAAGTAACACACACCCATTCAATGCGCACCACCCCGTGATGTTTTTCTCACTCCTACTAGTGAATGTAATGTAACACACACCCATACAATGCGCACCACCCCGTGATGTTTTTCTCACTCCTACTAGTGAATGTAATGTAACACACACCCATACAATGCGCACCACCCCGTGATGTTTTTCTCACTCCTACTAGTGAATCTAAAGTAACACACACCCATTCAATGCGCACCACCCCGTGATGTTTTTCTCACTCCTACTAGTGAATGTAATGTAACACACACCCATACAATGCGCACCACCCCGTGATGTTTTTCTCACTCCTACTAGTGAATGTAATGTAACACACACCCATACAATGCGCACCACCCCGTGATGTTTTTCTCACTCCTACTAGTGAATGTAATGTAACACACACCCATACAATGCGCACCACCCCGTGATGTTTTTCCTCACTCCTACTAGTGAATGTAATGTAACACACACCCATACAATGCGCACCACCCCGTGATGTTTTTCTCACTCCTACTAGTGAATGTAATGTAACACACACCCATACAATGCGAACCACCCTGTGATGTTTTTCTCACTCCTACTAGTGAATCTAATGTAACACACACCCATACAATGCGCACCACCCCGCGATGTTTTTCTCACTCCTACTAGTGAATCTAAAGTAACACACACCCATTCAATGCGCACCACCCCGTGATGTTTTTCTCAGTCCTACTATTGAATGCAATGTAACACACACCCATACAAGGCGCACCACCCCGTGATGTTTTTCTCACTCCTACTAGTGAATGTAATGTAACACACACCCATACAATGCGCACCACCCCATGATGTTTTTCTCACTCCTCATAGTGAATGTAATGTAACACACACCCATACAATGCGCACCACCCCGTGATGTTTTTCTCACTCCTACTAGTGAATGTAATGTAACACACACCCATACAATGTGCACCACCCCGTGATGTTTTTCTCACTCCTACTAGTGAATGTAATGTAACACACACCCATACAATGCGCACCACCCCGTGATGTTTTTCTCACTCCTACTAGTGAATCTAAAGTAACACACACCCATTCAATGCGCACCACCCCGTGATGTTTTTCTCACTCCTACTAGTGAATGTAATGTAACACACACCCATACAATGCGCACCACCCCGTGATGTTTTTCTCACTCCTACTAGTGAATCTAATGTAACACACACCCAAACAATGCGCACCACCCCGTGATGTTTTTCTCACTCCTACTAGTGAATGTAATGTAACACACACCCATACAATGCGCACCACCCCGTGATGTTTTTCTCACTCCTACTAGTGAATGTAATGTAACACACACCCATACAATGCGCACCACCCCGTGATGTTTTTCTCACTCCTACTAGTGAATGTAATGTAACACACACCCATACAATGCGCACCACCCCGTGATGTTTTTCTCACTCCTATTAGTGAATGTAATGTAACACACACCCATACAATGCGCACCACCCCGTGATGTTTTTCTCACTCCTACTAGTGAATCTAATGTAACACACACCCATACAATGCGCACCACCCCGTGATGTTTTTCTCACTCCTACTAGTGAATCTAATTTAACACACACCCATACAATGCGCACCACCCCGTGATGTTTTTCTCACTCCTACTAGTGAATCTAATGTAACACACACCCATACAATGCGCACCACCCCGTGATGTTTTTCTCACTCCTACTAGTGAATCTAAAGTAACACACACCCATTCAATGCGCACCACCCCGTGATGCTTTTCTCACTCCTACTAGTGAATGTAATGTAACACACACCCATACAATGCGCACCACCCCGTGATGTTTTTCTCACTCCTACTAGTGAATGTAATGTAACACACACCCATACAATGCGCACCACCCCGTGATGTTTTTCTCACTCCTACTAGTGAATGTAATGTAACACACACCCATACAATGCGCACCACCCCGTGATGTTTTTCTCACTCCTGCTAGTGAATGTAATGTAACACACACCCATACAATGCGCACCACCCCGTGATGCTTTTCTCACTCCTACTAGTGAATGTAATGTAACACCCACCCATACAATGCGCACAACCCCGTGATGTTTTTCTCACTGCTACTAGTGAATGTAATGTAACACACACCCATACAATGCGCAACCCCCGTGATGTTTTTCTCACTCCTACTAGTGAATGTAATGTAACACACACCCATACAATGCGCACCACCCCGTGATGTTTTTCTCACTCCTACTAGTGAATATAATGTAACACACAGCCATACAGTGCGCACCACCCCGTGATGTTTTTCTCACTCCTACTAGTGAATGTAATGTAACACACACCCATACAATGCGCACCACCCCGTGATGTTTTTCTCACTCCTACTAGTGAATGTAATGTAACACACACCCATACAATGCGCACCACCCCGTGATGTTTTTCTCACTCCTACTAGTGAATGTAATGTAACACACACCCATACAATGCGCACCACCCCGTGATGTTTTTCTCACTCCTACTAGTGAATCTAATGTAACACACACCCATACAATGCGCACCACCCCGTGATGTGTTTCTCACTCCTACTAGTGAATCTAATGTAACACACACCCATAAAATGCGCACAACCCCGTGATGTTTTTCTCACTCCTACTAGTGAATCTAAAGTAACACACACCGATTCAATGCGCACCACCCCGTGATGTTTTTCTCACTCCTACTAGTGAATGTAATGTAACACACACCCATACAATGCGCACCACCCCGTGATGTTTTTCTCACTCCTACTAGTGAATGTAATGTAACACACACCCATACAATGCGCACCACCCTGTGATGTTTTTCTCACTCCTACTAGTGAATCTAAAGTAACACACACCCATTCAATGCGCACCACCCCGTGATGTTTTTCTCACTCCTACTAGTGAATGTAATGTAACACACACCCATACAATGCGCACCACCCCGTGATGTTTTTCTCACTCCTACTAGTGAATGTAATGTAACACACACCCATACAATGCGCACCACCCCGTGATGTTTTTCTCACTCCTACTAGTGAATCTAATGTAACACACACCCATACAATGCGCACCACCCCGTGATGTTTTTCTCACTCCTACTAGTGAATCTAATGTAACACACACCCATAAAATGCGCACCACCCCGTGATGTTTTTCTCACTCCTACTAGTGAATCTAATGTAACACACACCCATACAATGCGCACCACCCCGTGATGTTTTTCTCACTCCTACTAGTGAATCTAAAGTAACACACACCCATTCAATGCGCACCACCCCGTGATGTTTTTCTCACTCCTACTAGTGAATGTAATGTAACACACACCCATACCATGCGCACCACCCCGTGATGTTTTTCTCATTCCTACTAGTGAATGTAATGTAACACACACCCATACAATGCGCACAACCCCGTGATGTTTTTCTCACTCCTACTAGTGAATGTAATGTAACACACATCCATACAATGCGCACCACCCCATGATGTTTTTCTCACTCCTACTAGTGAATGTAATGTAACACACACCCATACAATGCGCACCACCCCGTGATGTTTTTCTCACTCCTACTCGTGAATGTAATGTAACACACACCCATACAATGCGCACCACCCCGTGATGTTTTTCTCACTCCTACTCGTGAATCTAATGTAACACACACCCATAAAATGCGCACCACCCCGTGATGTTTTCTCACTCCTACTAGTGAATCTAAAGTAACACACACCCATTCAATGCGCACCACCCCGTGATGTTTTTCTCACTCCTACTAGTGAATGTAATGTAACACACACCCATACAATGCGCACCACCCCGTGATGTTTTTCTCACTCCTACTAGTGAATGTAATGTAACACACACCCATACAATGCGCACCACCCCGTGATGTTTTTCTCACTCCTACTAGTGAATGTAATGTAACACACACCCATACAATGCGCACCACCCCGTGATGTTTTTCTCACTCCTACTAGTGAATCTAATGTAACACACACCCATACAATGCGCACCACCCCGTTATGTTTTTCTCACTCCTACTAGTGAATCTAATGTAACACACACCCATACAATGCGCACCACCCCGTGATGTTTTTCTCACTCCTACTAGTGAATCTAAAGTAACACACACCCATTCCATGCGCACCACCCCGTGATGTTTTTCTCACTCCTACTAGTGAATTTAATGTAACACATACCCATACAATGCGCACCACCCCGTGATGTTTTTCTCACTCCTACTAGTGAATGTAATGTAACACACACCCATACAATGCGCACAACCCCGTGATGTTTTTCTCACTCCTACTAGTGAATGTAATGTAACACACACCCATACAATCCGCACCACCCCGTGATGTTTTTCTCACTCCTACTAGTGAATGTAATGTAACACACACCCATACAATGCGCACCACCCCGTGATGTTTTTCTCACTCCTACTAGTGAATGTAATGTAACACACACCCATACAATGCGCACCACCCCGTGATGTTTTTCTCACTCCTACTAGTGAATCTAAAGTAACACACACCCATTCAATGCGCACCACCCCGTGATGTTTTTCTCACTCCTACTAGTGAATGTAATGTAACACACACCCATACAATGCGCACCACCCCGTGATGTTTTTCTCACTCCTACTAGTGAATGTAATGTAACACACACCCATACAATGCGCACCACCCCGTGATGTTTTTCTCACTCCTACTAGTGAATGTAATGTAACACACACCCATACAATGCGCACCACCGCGTGATGTTTTTCTCACTCCTACTAGTGAATGTAATGTAACACACACCCATACAATGCGCACCACCCCGTGATGCTTTTCTCACTCCTACTGGTGAATGTAATGTAACACACACCCATACAATGCGCACCACCCCGCGATGCTTTTCTCACTCCTACTAGTGAATGTAATGTAACACACACCCATACAATGTGCACCACCCCGCGATGTTTTTCTCACTCCTACTAGTGAATCTAATGTAACACACACCCATACAATGCGCACCATCCCGCGATGTTTTTCTCACTCCTACTAGTGAATGTAATGTAACACACACCCATACAATGCGCACCACCCCGTTATGTTTTTCTCACTCCTACTAGTGAATGTAATGTAACACACACCCATACAATGCGCACCACCCCGTGATGTTTTTCTCACTCCTACTAGTGAATGTAATGTAACACACACCCATACAATGCGCACCACCCCGTGATGTTTTTCTCACTCCTACTAGTGAATGTAATGTAACACACACCCATACAATGCGCACCACCCCGTGATGTTTTTCTCACTCCTACTAGTGAATGTAATGTAACACACACCCATACAATGCGCACCACCCCGTGATGTTTTTCTCACTCCTACTAGGGAATCTAATGTAACACACACCCATACAATGCGCACCACCCCGTGATGTTTTTCTCACTCCTACTAGTGAATCTAAAGTAACACACACCCATTCAATGCGCACCACCCCGTGATGTTTTTCTCACTCCTACTAGTGAATGTAATGTAACACACACCCATACAATGCGCACCACCCCGTGATGTTTTTCTCACTCCTACTAGTGAATGTAATGTAACACACACCCATACAATGCGCACCACCCCGTGATGTTTTTCTCACTCCTACTAGTGAATGTAATGTAACACACACCCATACAATGCGCACCACCCCGTGATGTTTTTCTCACTCCTACTAGTGAATGTAATGTAACACACACCCATGCAATGCGCACCACCCCGTGATGTTTTTCTCACTCCTACTAGTGAATCTAATGTAACACACACCCATACAATGCGCAACACCCCGTGATGTTTTTCTCACTCCTACTGGTGAATCTAATGTAACACACACCCATACAATGCGCACCACCCCGTGATGTTTTTCTCACTCCTACTGGTGAATCTAAAGTAACACACACCCATTCAATGCGCACCACCCCGTGATGTTTTTCTCACTCCTACTAGTGAATGTAATGTAACACACACCCATACAATGCGCACCACCCCGTGATGTTTTTCTCACTCCTACTAGTGAATGTAATGTAACACACACCCATACAATGCGCACCACCCCGTGATGCTTTTCTCATTCCTACTAGTGAATGTAATGTAACACACACCCATACAATGCACACCACCCCGTGTTGCTTTTTTCACTGCTACTAGTGAATGTAATGTAACACACACCCATACAATGCGCACCACCCCGTGATGTTTTTCTCACTCCTACTAGTGAATGTAATGTAACACACACCCATACAATGCGCACCACCCCGTGATGCTTTTCTCACTCCTACTAGTGAATGTAATGTAACACACACCCATACAATGCGCACCACCCCGTGATGCTTTTCTCACTGCTACTAGTGAATTTAATGTAACACACACCATTACAATGCGCACCACCCCGTGATGTTTTTCTCACTCCTACTAGTGAATGTAATGTAACACACACCCATACAATGCGCACCACCCCGTGATGTTTTTCTCACTCCTACTAGTGAATGTAATGTAACACACACCCATACAATGCGCACCACCCCGTGATGTTTTTCTCACTCCTACTAGTGAATGTAATGTAACACACACCCATACAATGCGCACCACCCCATGATGTTTTTCTCACTCCTCATAGTGAATGTAATGTAACACACACCCATACAATGCGCACCACCCCGTGATGTTTTTCTCACTCCTACTAGTGAATGTAATGTAACACACGCCCATACAATGCGCACCACCCCGTGATGTTTTTCTCACTCCTACTAGTGAATGTAATGTAACACACACCCATACAATGCGCACCACCCCGTGATGTTTTTCTCACTCCTACTAGTGAATCTAAAGTAACACACACCCATTCAATGCGCACCACCCCGTGATGTTTTTCTCACTCCTACTAGTGAATGTAATGTAACACACACCCATACAATGCGCACCACCCCGTGATGTTTTTCTCACTCCTACTAGTGAATCTAATGTAACACACACCCAAACAATGCGCACCACCCCGTGATGTTTTTCTCACTCCTACTAGTGAATGTAATGTAACACACACCCATACAATGCGCACCACCCCGTGATGTTTTTCTCACTCCTACTAGTGAATGTAATGTAACACACACCCATACAATGCGCACCACCCCGTGATGTTTTTCTCACTCCTACTAGTGAATGTAATGTAACACACACCCATACAATGCGCACCACCCCGTGATGTTTTTCTCACTCCTATTAGTGAATGTAATGTAACACACACCCATACAATGCGCACCACCCCGTGATGTTTTTCTCACTCCTACTAGTGAATCTAATGTAACACACACCCATACAATGCGCACCACCCCGTGATGTTTTTCTCACTCCTACTAGTGAATCTAATTTAACACACACCCATACAATGCGCACCACCCCGTGATGTTTTTCTCACTCCTACTAGTAAATCTAATGTAACACACACCCATACAATGCGCACCACCCCGTGATGTTTTTCTCACTCCTACTAGTGAATCTAAAGTAACACACACCCATTCAATGCGCACCACCCCGTGATGCTTTTCTCACTCCTACTAGTGAATGTAATGTAACACACACCCATACAATGCGCACCACCCCGTGATGTTTTTCTCACTCCTACTAGTGAATGTAATGTAACACACACCCATACAATGCGCACCACCCCGTGATGTTTTTCTCACTCCTACTAGTGAATGTAATGTAACACACACCCATACAATGCGCACCACCCCGTGATGTTTTTCTCACTCCTACTAGTGAATGTAATGTAACACACACCCATACAATGCGCACCACCCCGTGATGCTTTTCTCACTCCTACTAGTGAATGTAATGTAACACCCACCCATACAATGCGCACAACCCCGTGATGTTTTTCTCACTCCTACTAGTGAATGTAATGTAACACACACCCATACAATGCGCAACCCCCGTGATGTTTTTCTCACTCCTACTAGTGAATGTAATGTAACACACACCCATACAATGCGCACCACCCCGTGATGTTTTTCTCACTCCTACTAGTGAATATAATGTAACACACAGCCATACAATGCGCACCACCCCGTGATGTTTTTCTCACTCCTACTAGTGAATGTAATGTAACACACACCCATACAATGCGCACCACCCCGTGATGTTTTTCTCACTCCTACTAGTGAATGTAATGTAACACACACCCATACAATGCGCACCACCCCGTGATGTTTTTCTCACTCCTACTAGTGAATGTAATGTAACACACACCCATACAATGCGCACCACCCCGTGATGTTTTTCTCACTCCTACTAGTGAATCTAATGTAACACACACCCATACAATGCGCACCACCCCGTGATGTATTTCTCACTCCTACTAGTGAATCTAATGTAACACACACCCATAAAATGCGCACAACCCCGTGATGTTTTTCTCACTCCTACTAGTGAATCTAAAGTAACACACACCGATTCAATGCGCACCACCCCGTGATGTTTTTCTCACTCCTACTAGTGAATGTAATGTAACACACACCCATACAATGCGCACCACCCCGTGATGTTTTTCTCACTCCTACTAGTGAATGTAATGTAACACACACCCATACAATGCGCACCACCCTGTGATGTTTTTCTCACTCCTACTAGTGAATCTAAAGTAACACACACCCATTCAATGCGCACCACCCCGTGATGTTTTTCTCACTCCTACTAGTGAATGTAATGTAACACACACCCATACAATGCGCACCACCCCGTGATGTTTTTCTCACTCCTACTAGTGAATGTAATGTAACACACACCCATACAATGCGCACCACCCCGTGATGTTTTTCTCACTCCTACTAGTGAATCTAATGTAACACACACCCATACAATGCGCACCACCCCGTGATGTTTTTCTCACTCCTACTAGTGAATCTAATGTAACACACACCCATACAATGCGCACCACCCCGTGATGTTTTTCTCACTCCTACTAGTGAATCTAATGTAACACACACCCATACAATGCGCACCACCCCGTGATGTTTTTCTCACTCCTACTAGTGAATCTAAAGTAACACACACCCATTCAATGCGCACCACCCCGTGATGTTTTTCTCACTCCTACTAGTGAATGTAATGTAACACACACCCATACCATGCGCACCACCCCGTGATGTTTTTCTCATTCCTACTAGTGAATGTAATGTAACACACACCCATACAATGCGCACAACCCCGTGATGTTTTTCTCACTCCTACTAGTGAATGTAATGTAACACACATCCATACAATGCGCACCACCCCATGATGTTTTTCTCACTCCTACTAGTGAATGTAATGTAACACACACCCATACAATGCGCACCACCCCGTGATGTTTTTCTCACTCCTACTCGTGAATGTAATGTAACACACACCCATACAATGCGCACCACCCCGTGATGTTTTTCTCACTCCTACTCGTGAATCTAATGTAACACACACCCATAAAATGCGCACCACCCCGTGATGTTTTCTCACTCCTACTAGTGAATCTAAAGTAACACACACCCATTCAATGCGCACCACCCCGTGATGTTTTTCTCACTCCTACTAGTGAATGTAATGTAACACACACCCATACAATGCGCACCACCCCGTGATGTTTTTCTCACTCCTACTAGTGAATGTAATGTAACACACACCCATACAATGCGCACCACCCCGTGATGTTTTTCTCACTCCTACTAGTGAATGTAATGTAACACACACCCATACAATGCGCACCACCCCGTGATGTTTTTCTCACTCCTACTAGTGAATCTAATGTAACACACACCCATACAATGCGCACCACCCCGTTATGTTTTTCTCACTCCTACTAGTGAATCTAATGTAACACACACCCATACAATGCGCACCACCCCGTGATGTGTTTCTCACTCCTACTAGTGAATCTAAAGTAACACACACCCATTCCATGCGCACCACCCCGTGATGTTTTTCTCACTCCTACTAGTGAATTTAATGTAACACATACCCATACAATGCGCACCACCCCGTGATGTTTTTCTCACTCCTACTAGTGAATGTAATGTAACACACACCCATACAATGCGCACAACCCCGTGATGTTTTTCTCACTCCTACTAGTGAATGTAATGTAACACACACCCATACAATCCGCACCACCCCGTGATGTTTTTCTCACTCCTACTAGTGAATGTAATGTAACACACACCCATACAATGCGCACCACCCCGTGATGTTTTTCTCACTCCTACTAGTGAATGTAATGTAACACACACCCATACAATGCGCACCACCCCGTGATGTTTTTCTCACTCCTACTAGTGAATCTAAAGTAACACACACCCATTCAATGCGCACCACCCCGTGATGTTTTTCTCACTCCTACTAGTGAATGTAATGTAACACACACCCATACAATGCGCACCACCCCGTGATGTTTTTCTCACTCCTACTAGTGAATGTAATGTAACACACACCCATACAATGCGCACCACCCCGTGATGTTTTTCTCACTCCTACTAGTGAATGTAATGTAACACACACCCATACAATGCGCACCACCGCGTGATGTTTTTCTCACTCCTACTAGTGAATGTAATGTAACACACACCCATACAATGCGCACCACCCCGTGATGCTTTTCTCACTCCTACTGGTGAATGTAATGTAACACACACCCATACAATGCGCACCACCCCGCGATGCTTTTCTCACTCCCACTAGTGAATGTAATGTAACACACACCCATACAATGTGCACCACCCCGCGATGTTTTTCTCACTCCTACTAGTGAATCTAATGTAACACACACCCATACAATGCGCACCATCCCGCGATGTTTTTCTCACTCCTACTAGTGAATGTATTGTAACACACACCCATACAATGCGCACCACCCCGTGATGTTTTTCTCACTCCTACTAGTGAATGTAATGTAACACACACCCATACAATGCGCACCACCCCGTGATGTTTTTCTCACTCCTACTAGTGAATGTAATGTAACACACACCCATACAATGCGCACCACCCCGTGATGTTTTTCTCACTCCTACTAGTGAATGTAATGTAACACACACCCATACAATGCGCACCACCCCGTGATGTTTTTCTCACTCCTACTAGTGAATGTAATGTAACACACACCCATACAATGCGCACCACCCCGTGATGTTTTTCTCACTCCTACTAGGGAATCTAATGTAACACACACCCATACAATGCGCACCACCCCGTGATGTTTTTCTCACTCCTACTAGTGAATCTAAAGTAACACACACCCATTCAATGCGCACCACCCCGTGATGTTTTTCTCACTCCTACTAGTGAATGTAATGTAACACACACCCATACAATGCGCACCACCCCGTGATGTTTTTCTCACTCCTACTAGTGAATGTAATGTAACACACACCCATACAATGCGCACCACCCCGTGATGTTTTTCTCACTCCTACTAGTGAATGTAATGTAACACACACCCATACAATGCGCACCACCCCGTGATGTTTTTCTCACTCCTACTAGTGAATGTAATGTAACACACACCCATACAATGCGCACCACCCCGTGATGTTTTTCTCACTCCTACTAGTGAATCTAATGTAACACACACCCATACAATGCGCAACACCCCGTGATGTTTTTCTCACTCCTACTGGTGAATCTAATGTAACACACACCCATACAATGCGCACCACCCCGTGATGCTTTTCTCACTCCTACTGGTGAATCTAAAGTAACACACACCCATTCAATGCGCACCACCCCGTGATGTTTTTCTCACTCCTACTAGTGAATGTAATGTAACACACACCCATACAATGCGCACCACCCCGTGATGTTTTTCTCACTCCTACTAGTGAATGTAATGTAACACACACCCATACAATGCGCACCACCCCGTGATGCTTTTCTCATTCCTACTAGTGAATGTAATGTAACACACACCCATACAATGCGCACCACCCCGTGTTGCTTTTTTCACTGCTACTAGTGAATGTAATGTAACACACACCCATACAATGCGCACCACCCCGTGATGTTTTTCTCACTCCTACTAGTGAATGTAATGTAACACACACCCATACAATGCGCACCACCCCGTGATGCTTTTCTCACTCCTACTAGTGAATGTAATGTAACACACACCCATACAATGCGCACCACCCCGTGATGCTTTTCTCACTGCTACTAGTGAATTTAATGTAACACACACCATTACAATGCGCACCACCCCGTGATGTTTTTCTCACTCCTACTAGTGAATGTAATGTAACACACACCCATACAATGCGCACCACCCCGTGATGTTTTTCTCACTCCTACTAGTGAATGTAATGTAACACACACCCATACAATGCGCACCACCCCGTGATGTTTTTCTCACTCCTACTAGTGAATGTAATGTAACACACACCCATACAATGCGCACCACCCCGTGATGTTTTTCTCACTCCTACTAGTGAATGTAATGTAACACACACCCATACAATGCGCACCACCCCGTGATGTTTTTCTCACTCCTACTAGTGAATGTAATGTAACACACACCCATACAATGCGCACCACCCCGTGATGTTTTTCTCACTCCTACTAGTGAATGTAATGTAACACACACCCATACAATGCGCACCACCCCGTGATGTTTTTCTCACTCCTACTAGTGAATCTAATGTAACACACACCCATACAATGCGCACCACCCCGTGATGTTTTTCTCACTCCTACTGGTGAATGTAATGTAACACACACCCATACAATGCGCACCACCCCTTGATGTTTTTCTCACTCCTACTGGTAAATCTAAAGTAACACACACCCATTCAATGCGCACCACCCCGTGATGTTTTTCTCACTCCTACTAGTGAATGTAATGTAACACACACCCATACAATGCGCACCACCCCGTGATGATTTTCTCACTCCTACTAGTGAATGTAATGTAACACACACCCATACAATGCGCACCACGCCGTGATGCTTTTCTCACTCCTACTAGTGAATGTAATGTAACACACACCCATACAATGCGCACCACCCCGTGATGTTTTTCTCACTCCTACTAATGAATGTAATGTAACACACACCCATACAATGCGAACCACCCCGTGATGTTTTTCTCACTCCTACTAGTGAATGTAATGTAACACACACCCATACAATGCGCACCACCCCGTGATGCTTTTCTCATTCCTACTAGTGAATGTAATGTAACACACACCCATACAATGCGCACCACCCCGTGATGCTTTTCTCACTGCTACTAGTGAATGTAATGTAACACACACCCATACAATGCGCACCACCCCGTGATGTTTTTCTCACTCCTACTAGTGAATGTAATGTAACACACACCCATACAATGCGCACCACCCCGTGATGCTTTTCTCACTCCTAGTAGTGAATGTAATGTAACACACACCCATACAATGCGCACCACCCCGTGATGCTTTTCTCACTGCTACTAGTGAATTTAATGTAACACACACCATTACAATGCGCACCACCCCGTGATGTTTTTCTCACTCCTACTAGTGAATGTAATGTAACACACACCCATACAATGCGCACCACCCCGTGATGTTTTTCTCACTCCTACTAGTGAATGTAATGTAACACACACCCATACAATGCGCACCACCGCGTGATGTTTTTCTCACTCCTACTAGTGAATGTAATGTAACACACACCCATACAATGCGCACCACCCCGTGATGTTTTTCTCACTCCTACTGGTGAATCTAAAGTAACACACACCCATTCAATGCGCACCACCCCGTGATGTTTTTCTCACTCCTACTGGTGAATGTAATGTAACACACACCCATACAATGCGCACCACCCCGTGATGTTTTTCTCACTCCTACTAGTGAATGTAATGTAACACACACCCATACAATGCGCACCACCCCGTGATGTTTTTCTCACTCCTACTAATGAATGTAATGTAACACACACCCATACAATGCGCACCACCCCGTGATGTTTTTCTCACTCCTACTAGTGAATGTAATGTAACACACACCCATACATTGCGAACCACCCCGTGATGTTTTTCTCACTCCTACTAGTGAATGTAATGTAACACACACCCATACAATGCGCACCACCCCGTGATGTTTTTCTCACTCCTACTAGTGTATGTAAAGTAACACACACCCATACAATGGGCACCACCCCGTGATGTTTTTCTCACTCCTACTAGTGAATGTAATGTAACACAAACCCATACAATGGGCAACACCCCGTGATGTTTTTCTCACTCCTACTAGTGAATCTAATGTAACACACACCCATACAATGCGCACCACCCCGTGATGTTTTTCTCACTCCTACTAGTGAATCTAAAGTAACACACACCCATTCAATGCGCACCACCCCGTGATGTTTTTCTCACTCCTACTAGTGAATGTAATGTAACACACACCCATACAATGCGCACCACCCCGTGATGCTTTTTTCACTCCTACTAGTGAATGTAATGTAACACACACCCATACAATGCGCACCACCCCATGATGTTTTTCTCACTCCTACTAGTGAATGTAATGTAACACACACCCATACAATGCGCACCACCCCGTGATGCTTTTCTCACTCCTACTAGTGAATGTAATGTAACACACACCCATACAATGCGCACCACCCCGTGATGCTTTTCTCACTGCTACTAGTGAATTTAATGTAACAAACACCATTACAATGCGCACCACCCCGTGATGTTTTTCTCACTCCTACTAGTGAATGTAATGTAACACACACCCATACAATGCGCACCACCCCGTGATGTTTTTCTCACTCCTACTAGTGAATGTAATGTAACACACACCCATACAATGCGCACCACCCCGTGATGTTTTTCTCACTCCTACTAGTGAATGTAATGTAACACACACCCATACAATGCGCACCACCCCGTGATGTTTTTCTCACTCCTATTAGTGAATGTAATGTAACACACACCCATACAATGCGCACCACCCCGTGATGTTTTTCTCACTCCTACTAGTGAATCTAATGTAACACACACCCATACAATGCGCACCACCCCGTGATGTTTTTCTCACTCCTACTAGTGAATGTAATGTAACACACACCCATACAATGGGCACCACCCCGTGATGTTTTTCTCACTCCTACTAGTGAATCTAATGTAACACACAGCCATACAATGCGCACCACCCCGTGATGTTTTTCTCACTCCTAATAGTGAATCTAATGTAACACACACCCATACAATGCGCACCACCCCGTGATGTTTTTCTGATTCCTACTAGTGAATGTAATGTAACACACACCCATACAATGGGCACCACCCCGTGATGTTTTTCTCACTCCTACTAGTGAATCTAAAGTAACACAAACCCATTCAATGCGCACCACCCCGTGATGTTTTTCTCACTCCTACTAGTGAATGTAATGTAACACACACCCATACAATGCGCACCACCCCGTGATGTTTTTCTCACTCCTACTAGTGAATGTAATGTAACACACACCCATACAATGCGCAGCACCGCGTGATGTTTTTCTCACTCCTACTAGTGAATGTAATGTAACACACACCCATACAATGCGCACCACCCCGTGATGTTTTTCTCACTCCTACTGGTGAATCTAAACTAACACACACCCATTCAATGCGCACCACACCGTGATGTTTTTCTCACACCTACTGGTGAATGTAATGTAACACACACCCATACAATGCGCACCACCCCGTGATGTTTTTCTCACTCCTACTAATGAATGTAATGTAACACACACCCATACAATGCGCACCACCCCGTGATGTTTTTCTCACTCCTACTAGTGAATGTAATGTAACACACACCCATACATTGCGCACCACCCCGTGATGTTTTTCTCACTCCTACTAGTGAATGTAATGTAACACACACCCATACAATGCGCACCACCCCGTGATGTTTTTCTCACTCCTACTAGTGAATGTAATGTAACACACACCCATACAATGGGCACCACCCCGTGATGTTTTTCTCACTCCTACTAGTGAATGTAATGTAACACACACCCATACAATGCGCACAACCGCGTGATGTTTTACTCACTCCTACTAGTGAATGTAATGTAACACACACCCATACAATGCGCACCACCCCGTGATGTTTTTCTCACTCCTACTGTGAATCTAAAGTAACACACACCCATTCAATGCGCACCACCCCGTGATGTTTTTCTCACTCCTACTGGTGAATGTAATGTAACACACACCCATACAATGCGCACCACCCCGTGATGTTTTTCTCACTCCTACTAGTGAATGTAATGTAACACACACCCATACAATGCGCACCACCCCGTGATGTTTTTCTCACTCCTACTAATGAATGTAATGTAACACACACCCATACAATGCGCACCACCCCGTGATGTTTTTCTCACTCCTACTAGTGAATGTAATGTAACACACACCCATACATTGTGCACCACCCCGTGATGTTTTTCTCACTCCTACTAGTGAATGTAATGTAACACACACCCATACAATGCGCACCACCCCGTGATGTTTTTCTCACTCCTACTAGTGAATGTAATGTAACACACACCCATACAATGGGCACAACCCCGTGATGTTTTTCTCACTCCTACTAGTGAATGTAATGTAACACACACCCATACAATGGGCACCACCCCGTGATGTTTTTCTCACTCCTACTAGTGAATCTAATGTAACACACACCCATAAAATGCGCACCACCCCGTGATGTTTTTCTCACTCCTACTAGTGAATCTAAAGTAACACACACCCATTCAATGCGCACCACCCCGTGATGTTTTTCTCACTCCTACTAGTGAATGTAATGTAACACACACCCATACAATGCGCACCACCCCGTGATGTTTTTCTCACTCCTACTAGTGAATGTAATGTAACACACACCCATACAATGCGCACCACCCCGTGATGCTTTTCTCACTCCTACTAGTGAATGTAATGTAACACACACCCATACAATGCGCACCACCCCGTGATGCTTTTCTCACTCCTACTAGTGAATGTAATGTAACACACACCCATACAATGCGCACCACCCCGTGATGTTTTTCTCACTCCTACTAGTGAATGTAATGTAACACACACCCATACAATGCGCACAACCCCGTGATGTTTTTCTCACTCCTACTAGTGAATGTAATGTAACCCACACCCATACAATGCGCACCACCCCGTGATGTTTTTCTCACTCCTACTAGTGAATGTAATGTAACACACACCCATACAATGCGCACCACCCCGTGATGCTTTTCTCACTCCTACTAGTGAATGTAATGTAACACACACCCATACAATGCGCACCACCCCGTGATGTTTTTCTCACTCCTACTAGTGAATGTAATGTAACACACACCCATACAATGCGCACCACCCCGTGATGTTTTTCTCACTCCTACTAGTGAATGTAATGTAACACACACCCATACAATGCGCACCACCCCGTGATGTTTTTCTCACTCCTACTAGTGAATGTAATGTAACACACACCCATACAATGCGCACCACCCCGTGATGCTTTTCTCACTCCTACTAGTGAATGTAATGTAACACACACCCATACAATGCGCACCACACCGTGATGTTTTTCTCACTCCTACTAGTGAATGTAATGTAACACACACCCATACAATGCGCACCACCCCGTGATGTTTTTCTCACTCCTACTAGTGAATGTAATGTAACACACACCCATACAATGCGCACCACCCCGTGATGTTTTTCTCACTCCTACTAGTGAATGTAATGTAACACACACCCATACAATGCGCACCACCCCGTGATGTTTTTCTCACTCCTACTAGTGAATGTAATGTAACACACACCCATACAATGCGCACCACCCCGTGATGTTTTTCTCACTCCTACTAGTGAATGTAATGTAACACACACCCATACAATGCGCACCACCCCGTGATGCTTTTCTCACTCCTACTAGTGAATGTAATGTAACACACACCCATACAATGCGCACCACCCCGTGATGCTTTTCTCACTCCTACTAGTGAATGTAATGTAACACAAACCCATACAATGCGCACCACCCCGTGATGCTTTTCTCACTCCTTCTAGTGAATGTAATGTAACACACACCCATACAATGCGCACCACCCCGTGATATTTTTCTCCCTCCTACTGGTGAATGTAATGTAACACACACCCATACAATGCGCACCACCCCGTGATGTTTTTCTCACTCCTACTGGTGAATGTAATGTAACACACACCCATACAATGCGCACCACCCCGTGATGTTTTTCTCACTCCTACTGGTGAATGTAATGTAACACATACCCATACAATGCGCACCACCCCGTGATGTTTTTATCACTCCTACTGGTGAATCTAAAGTAACACACACCCATTCAATGCGCACCACCCCGTGATGTTTTTATCACTCCAACTAGTGAATGTAATGTAACACACACCCATACAATGCGCACCACCCCGTGATGTTTTTCTCACTCCTACTGGTGAATCTAAAGTAACACACACCCATTCAATGCGCACCACCCCGTGATGTTTTTCTCACTCCTACTGGTGAATGTAATGTAACACACACCCATACAATGCGCACCACCCCGTGATGTTTTTCTCACTCCTACTAGTGAATGTAATGTAACACACACCCATACAATGCGCACCACCCCGTGATGTTTTTCTCACTCCTACTAGTGAATGTAATGTAACACACACCCATACAATGCGCGCCACCCCGTGATGTTTTTCTCACTCCTACTAGTGAATGTAATGTAACACACACCCATACAATGCGCGCCACCCCGTGATGTTTTTCTCACTCCTACTAGTGAATGTAATGTAACACACACCCATACAATGCGCACAACCCCGTGATGTTTTTCTCACTCCTACTAGTGAATGTAATGTAACACACACCCATACAATGCGCACCACCCCGTGATGTTTTTCTCACTCCTACTAGTGAATGTAATGTAACCCACACCCATACAATGCGCACCACCCCGTGATGTTTTTCTCACTCCTACTAGTGAATGTAATGTAACACACACCCATACAATGCGCGCCACCCCGTGATGTTTTTCTCACTCCTGCTAGTGAATCTAATGTAACACACACCCATACAATGCGCGCCACCCCGTGATGTTTTTCTCACTCCTGCTAGTGAATGTAATGTAACACACACCCATACAATGCGCGCCACCCCGTGATGTTTTTCTCACTCCTACTAGTGAATGTAATGTAACCACACCCATACAATGCGCACCACCCCGTGATGCTTTTCTCACTCCTACTAGTGAATGTAATGTAACACACACCCATACAATGCGCACCACCCCGTGATGCTTTTCTCACTCCTACTAGTGAATGTAATGTAACACACACCCATACAATGCGCACCACCCCGTGATGTTTTTCTCACTCCTACTAGTGAATGTAATGTAACACACACCCATACAATGCGCACCACCCCGTGATGTTTTTCTCACTCCTACTAGTGAATCTAAAGTAACACACGCCCATACAATGCGCACCACCCCGTGATGTTTTTCTCACTCCTACCAGTGAATGTAATGTAACACACACCCATACAATGCGCACCACCCCGTGATGTTTTTCTCACGCCTACTAGTGAATGTAATGTAACACACACCCATACAATGCGCACCACCCCGTGATGTTTTTCTCACTCCTACTAGTGAATGTAATGTAACACACACCCATACAATGCGCACCACCCCGTGATTTTTTTCTCACTCCTACTAGTGAATGTAATGTAACACACACCCATACAATGCGCACCATCCCGTGATGTTTTTCTCACTCCTACTAGTGAATGTAATGTAACACACACCCATACAATGCGCACCACACCGTGATGTTTTTCTCACTCCTACTAGTGAATGTAATGTAACACACACCCATACAATGCGCACCACCCCGTGATGTTTTTCTCACTCCTACTAGTGAATGTAATGTAACACACACCCATACAATGCGCACCACCCCGTGATGTTTTTCTCACTCCTACTAGTGAATGTAATGTAACACACACCCATACAATGCGCACCACCCCGTGATGTTTTTCTCACTCCTACTAGTGAATGTAATGTAACACACACCCATACAATGCGCACCACCCCGTGATGTTTTTCTCACTCCTACTAGTGAATGTAATGTAACACACACCCATACAATGCGCACCACCCCGTGATGCTTTTCTCACTCCTACTAGTGAATGTAATGTAACACACACCCATACAATGCGCACCACCCCGTGATGCTTTTCTCACTCCTACTAGTGAATGTAATGTAACACAAACCCATACAATGCGCACCACCCCATGATGCTTTTCTCACTCCTTCTGGTGAATGTAATGTAACACACACCCATACAATGCGCACCACCCCGTGATGTTTTTCTCACTCCTACTGGTGAATGTAATGTAACACACACCCATACAATGCGCACCACCCCGTGATGTTTTTCTCACTCCTACTGGTGAATGTAATGTAACACACACCCATACAATGCGCACCACCCCGTGATGCTTTTCTCACTCCTACTAGTGAATGTAATGTAACACACACCCATACAATGCGCACCACCCCGTGATGTTTTTCTCACTCCTACTAGTTAATGTAATGTAACACACACCCATACAATGCGCACCACCCCGTGATGTTTTTCTCACTCCTACTAGTGAATCTAAAGTAACACACACCCATTCAATGCGCACCACCCCGTGATGTTTTTCTCACTCCTACTAGTGAATGTAATGTAACACACACCCATACAATGCGCACCACCCCGTGATGCTTTTCTCACTCCTACTAGTGAATGTAATGTAACACACACCCATACAATGCGCACCACCCCGTGATGCTTTTCTCACTCCTACTAGTGAATGTAATGTAACACACACCCATACAATGCGCACCACCCCGTGATGTTTTTCTCACTCCTACTAGTGAATGTAATGTAACACACACCCATACAATGCGCACCACCCCGTGATGTTTTTCTCACTCCTACTAGTGAATGTAATGTAACACACACCCATACAATGCGCACCACCCTGTGATGTTTTTCTCACTCCTACTAGTGAATGTAATGTAACACACACCCATACAATGCGCACCACCCCGTGATGTTTTTCTCACTCCTACTAGTGAATGTAATGTAACACACACCCATACAATGCGCACCACCCCGTGATGTTTTTCTCACTCCTACTAGTGAATGTAATGTAACACACACCCATACAATGCGCACCACCCCGTGATGTTTTTCTCACTCCTACTAGTGAATGTAATGTAACCCACACCCATACAATGCGCACCACCCCGTGATGTTTTTCTCACTCCTACTAGTGAATGTAATGTAACACAAACCCATACAATGCGCGCCACCCCGTGATGTTTTTCTCACTCCTGCTAGTGAATCTAATGTAACACACACCCATACAATGCGCGCCACCCCGTGATGTTTTTCTCACTCCTGCTAGTGAATGTAATGTAACACACACCCATACAATGCGCGCCACCCCGTGATGTTTTTCTCACTCCTACTAGTGAATGTAATGTAACCACACCCATACAATGCGCACCACCCCGTGATGCTTTTCTCACTCCTACTAGTGAATGTAATGTAACACACACCCATACAATGCGCACCACCCCGTGATGCTTTTCTCACTCCTACTAGTGAATGTAATGTAACACACACCCATTCAATGCGCACCACCCCGTGATGTTTTTCTCACTCCTACTAGTGAATGTAATGTAACACACACCCATACAATGCGCACCACCCCGTGATGTTTTTCTCACTCCTACTAGTGAATCTAAAGTAACACACGCCCATACAATGCGCACCACCCCGTGATGTTTTTCTCACTCCTACCAGTGAATGTAATGTAACACACACCCATACAATGCGCACCACCCCGTGATGTTTTTCTCACTCCTACTAGTGAATGTAATGTAACACACACCCATACAATGCGCACCACCCCGTGATGTTTTTCTCACTCCTACTAGTGAATGTAATGTAACACACACCCATACAATGCGCACCACCCCGTGATTTTTTTCTCACTCCTACTAGTGAATGTAATGTAACACACACCCATACAATGCGCACCATCCCGTGATGTTTTTCTCACTCCTACTAGTGAATGTAATGTAACACACACCCATACAATGCGCACCACACCGTGATGTTTTTCTCACTCCTACTAGTGAATGTAATGTAACACACACCCATACAATGCGCACCACCCCGTGATGTTTTTCTCACTCCTACTAGTGAATGTAATGTAACACACACCCATACAATGCGCACCACCCCGTGATGTTTTTCTCACTCCTACTAGTGAATGTAATGTAACACACACCCATACAATGCGCACCACCCCGTGATGTTTTTCTCACTCCTACTAGTGAATGTAATGTAACACACACCCATACAATGCGCACCACCCCGTGATGTTTTTCTCACTCCTACTAGTGAATGTAATGTAACACACACCCATACAATGCGCACCACCCCGTGATGCTTTTCTCACTCCTACTAGTGAATGTAATGTAACACACACCCATACAATGCGCACCACCCCGTGATGCTTTTCTCACTCCTACTAGTGAATGTAATGTAACACAAACCCATACAATGCGCACCACCCCGTGATGCTTTTCTCACTCCTTCTGGTGAATGTAATGTAACACACACCCATACAATGCGCACCACCCCGTGATGTTTTTCTCACTCCTACTGGTGAATGTAATGTAACACACACCCATACAATGCGCACCACCCCGTGATGTTTTTCTCACTCCTACTGGTGAATGTAATGTAACACACACCCATACAATGCGCACCACCCCGTGATGCTTTTCTCACTCCTACTAGTGAATGTAATGTAACACACACCCATACAATGCGCACCACCCCGTGATGTTTTTCTCACTCCTACTAGTTAATGTAATGTAACACACACCCATACAATGCGCACCACCCCGTGATGTTTTTCTCACTCCTACTAGTGAATCTAAAGTAACACACACCCATTCAATGCGCACCACCCCGTGATGTTTTTCTCACTCCTACTAGTGAATGTAATGTAACACACACCCATACAATGCGCACCACCCCGTGATGTTTTTCTCACTCCTACTAGTGAATGTAATGTAACACACACCCATACAATGCGCACCACCCCGTGATGTTTTTCTCACTCCTACTAGTGAATGTAATGTAACACACACCCATACAATGCGCACCACCCCGTGATGTTTTTCTCACTCCTACTAGTGAATGTAATGTAACACACACCCATACAATGCGCACCACCCCGTGATGTTTTTCTCACTCCTACTAGTGAATGTAATGTAACACACACCCATACAATGCGCACCACCCCGTGATGTTTTTCTCACTCCTACTAGTGAATGTAATGTAACACACACCCATACAATGCGCACCACCCCGTGATGTTTTTCTCACTCCTACTAGTGAATGTAATGTAACACACACCCATACAATGCGCACCACCCCGTGATGTTTTTCTCACTCCTACTAGTGAATGTAATGTAACACACACCCATACAATGCGCACCACCCCGTGATGTTTATCTCACTCCTACTAGTGAATGTAATGTAACACACACCCATACAATGCGCACCACGCCGTGATGTTTTTCTCACTCCTACTAGTTAATGTAATGTAACACACACCCATACAATGCGCACCACCCCGTGATGTTTTTCTCACTCCTACTAGTGAATCTAAAGTAACACACACCCATTCAATGCGCACCACCCCGTGATGTTTTTCTCACTCCTACTAGTGAATGTAATGTAACACACACCCATACAATGCGCACCACCCCGTGATGTTTTTCTCACTCCTACTAGTGAATGTAATGTAACACACACCCATACAATGCGCACCACCCCGTGATGTTTTTCTCACTCCTACTAGTGAATGTAATGTAACACACACCCATACAATGCGCGCCACCCCGTGATGTTTTTCTCACTCCTGCTAGTGAATCTAATGTAACACACACCCATACAATGCGCGCCACCCCGTGATGTTTTTCTCACTCCTGCTAGTGAATGTAATGTAACACACACCCATACAATGCGCGCCACCCCGTGATGTTTTTCTCACTCCTACTAGTGAATGTAATGTAACCACACCCATACAATGCGCACCACCCCGTGATGCTTTTCTCACTCCTACTAGTGAATGTAATGTAACACACACCCATACAATGCGCACCACCCCGTGATGCTTTTCTCACTCCTACTAGTGAATGTAATGTAACACACACCCATACAATGCGCACCACCCCGTGATGTTTTTCTCACTCCTACTAGTGAATGTAATGTAACACACACCCATACAATGCGCACCACCCCGTGATGTTTTTCTCACTCCTACTAGTGAATCTAAAGTAACACACGCCCATACAATGCGCACCACCCCGTGATGTTTTTCTCACTCCTACCAGTGAATGTAATGTAACACACACCCATACAATGCGCACCACCCCGTGATGTTTTTCTCACTCCTACTAGTGAATGTAATGTAACACACACCCATACAATGCGCACCACCCCGTGATTTTTTTCTCACTCCTACTAGTGAATGTAATGTAACACACACCCATACAATGCGCACCATCCCGTGATGTTTTTCTCACTCCTACTAGTGAATGTAATGTAACACACACCCATACAATGCGCACCACCCCGTGATGTTTTTCTCACTCCTACTAGTGAATGTAATGTAACACACACCCATACAATGCGCACCATCCCGTGATGTTTTTCTCACTCCTACTAGTGAATGTAATGTAACACACACCCATACAATGCGCACCACCCCGTGATGCTTTTCTCACTCCTACTAGTGAATGTAATGTAACACACACCCATACAATGCGCACCACCCCGTGATGCTTTTCTCACTCCTACTAGTGAATGTAATGTAACACAAACCCATACAATGCGCACCACCCCGTGATGCTTTTCTCACTCCTTCTGGTGAATGTAATGTAACACACACCCATACAATGCGCACCACCCCGTGATGTTTTTCTCACTCCTACTGGTGAATGTAATGTAACACACACCCATACAATGCGCACCACCCCGTGATGTTTTTCTCACTCCTACTGGTGAATGTAATGTAACACACACCCATACAATGCGCACCACCCCGTGATGCTTTTCTCACTCCTACTAGTGAATGTAATGTAACACACACCCATACAATGCGCACCACCCCGTGATGTTTTTCTCACTCCTACTAGTTAATGTAATGTAACACACACCCATACAATGCGCACCACCCCGTGATGTTTTTCTCACTCCTACTAGTGAATCTAAAGTAACACACACCCATTCAATGCGCACCACCCCGTGATGTTTTTCTCACTCCTACTAGTGAATGTAATGTAACACACACCCATACAATGCGCACCACCCCGTGATGTTTTTCTCACTCCTACTAGTGAATGTAATGTAACACACACCCATACAATGCGCACCACCCCGTGATGTTTTTCTCACTCCTACTAGTGAATGTAATGTAACACACACCCATACAATGCGCACCACCCCGTGATGTTTTTCTCACTCCTACTAGTGAATGTAATGTAACACACACCCATACAATGCGCACCACCCCGTGATGTTTTTCTCACTCCTACTAGTGAATGTAATGTAACACACACCCATACAATGCGCACCACCCCGTGATGTTTTTCTCACTCCTACTAGTGAATGTAATGTAACACACACCCATACAATGCGCACCACCCCGTGATGTTTTTCTCACTCCTACTAGTGAATGTAATGTAACACACACCCATACAATGCGCACCACCCCGTGATGTTTTTCTCACTCCTACTAGTGAATGTAATGTAACACACACCCATACAATGCGCACCACCCCGTGATGTTTTTCTCACTCCTACTAGTGAATGTAATGTAACACACACCCATACAATGCGCACCACCCCGTGATGTTTTTCTCACTCCTACTAGTGAATGTAATGTAACACACACCCATACAATGCGCACCACCCCGTGATGTTTTTCTCACTCCTACTAGTGAATGTAATGTAACACACACCCATACAATGCGCACCACCGCGTGATGTTTTTCTCACTCCTACTAGTGAATGTAATGTAACACACACCCATACAATGCGCACCACCCCGTGATGTTTTTCTCACTCCTACTAGTGAATGTAATGTAACACACACCCATACAATGCGCACCACCCCGTGATGTTTTTCTCACTCCTACTAGTGAATGTAATGTAACACACACCCATACAATGCGCACCACCCCGTGATGTTTTTCTCACTCCTACTAGTGAATGTAATGTAACACACACCCATACAATGCGCACCACCCCGTGATGTTTATCTCACTCCTACTAGTGAATGTAATGTAACACACACCCATACAATGCGCACCACCCCGTGATGTTTTTCTCACTCCTACTAGTTAATGTAATGTAACACACACCCATACAATGCGCACCACCCCGTGATGTTTTTCTCACTCCTACTAGTGAATCTAAAGTAACACACACCCATTCAATGCGCACCACCCCGTGATGTTTTTCTCACTCCTACTAGTGAATGTAATGTAACACACACCCATACAATGCGCACCACCCCGTGATGTTTTTCTCACTCCTACTAGTGAATGTAATGTAACACACACCCATACAATGCGCACCACCCCGTGATGTTTTTCTCACTCCTACTAGTGAATGTAATGTAACACACACCCATACAATGCGCACCACCCCGTGATGTTTTTCTCACTCCTACTAGTGAATGTAATGTAACACACACCCATACAATGCGCACCACCCCGTGATGTTTATCTCACTCCTACTAGTGAATGTAATGTAACACACACCCATACAATGCGCACCACCCCGTGATGTTTTTCTCACTACTACTAGTGAATGTAATGTAACACACACCCATACAATGCGCATCACCCCGTGATGTTTTTCTCACTCCTACTAGTAAATCTAATGTAACACACACCCATACAATGCGCACCACCCCGTGATGTTTTTCTCACTCCTACTAGTGAATCTAAAGTAACACACACCCATTCAATGCGCACCATCCCGTGATGTTTTTCTCACTCCTACTAGTGAATGTAATGTAACACACACCCATACAATGCGCACCACTCCGTGATGTTTTTCTCACACCTACTAGTGAATGTAATGTAACACACACCCATACAATGCGCACCACCCCGTGATGTTTTTCTCACTCCTACTAGTGAAGCTAATGTAACACTCACCCATACAATGCGCACCACCCCGTGATGTTTTTCTCACTCCTACTAGTGAATCTAAAGTAACACACACCCATTCAATGCGCACCACCCCGTGATGTTTTTCTCACTCCTACTAGTGAATGTAATGTAACACACACCCATACAATGCGCACCACCCCGTGATGTTTTTCTCACTCCTACTAGTGAATGTAATGTAACACACACCCATACAATGCGCACCACCCCGTGATGTTTTTCTCACTCCTACTAGTGAATGTAATGTAACACACACCCATACAATGCGCACCACCCCGTGATGTTTTTCTCACTCCTACTAGTGAATGTAATGTAACACACACCCATACAATGCGCACCACCCCGTGATGTTTTTCTCACTCCTACTAGTGAATGTAATGTAACACACACCCATACAATGCGCACCACCCCGTGATGTTTTTCTCACTCCTACTAGTGAATGTAATGTAACACACACCCATACAATGCGCACCACCCCGTGATGTTTTTCTCACTCCTACTAGTGAATGTAATGTAACACACACCCATACAATGCGCACCACCCCGTGATGTTTTTCTCACTCCTACTAGTGAATGTAATGTAACACACACCCATACAATGCGCACCACCCCGTGATGTTTTTCTCACTCCTACTAGTGAATGTAATGTAACACACACCCATACAATGCGCACCACCCCGTGATGTTTTTCTCACTCCTTCTAGTGAATGTAATGTAACACACACCCATACAATGCGCACCACCCCGTGATGTTTTTCTCACTCCTACTAGTGAATGTAATGTAACACACACCCATACAATGCGCACCACCCCGTGATGATTTTCTCACTCCTACTAGTGAATGTAATGTAACACACACCCATACAATGCGCACCACCCCGTGATGTTTATCTCACTCCTACTAGTGAATGTAATGTAACACACACCCATACAATGCGCACCACCCCGTGATGTTTTTCTCACTCCTACTAGTGAATGTAATGTAACACACACCCATACAATGCGCACCACCCCGTGATGTTTTTCTCACTCCTACTAGTGAATGTAATGTAACACACACCCATACAATGCGCACCACCCCGTGATGTTTTTCTCACTCCTACTAGTGAATGTAATGTAACACACACCCATACAATGCGCACCACCCCGTGATGTTTTTCTCACTCCTACTAGTGAATGTAATGTAACACACACCCATACAATGCGCACCACCCCGTGATGTTTATCTCACTCCTACTAGTGAATGTAATGTAACACACACCCATACAATGCGCACCACCCCGTGATGTTTTTCTCACTCCTACTAGTGAATGTAATGTAACACACACCCATACAATGCGCACCACCCCGTGATGTTTTTCTCACTCCTACTAGTGAATGTAATGTAACACACACCCATACAATGCGCACCACCCCGTGATGTTTTTCTCACTCCTACTAGTGAATGTAATGTAACACACACCCATACAATGCGCACCACCCCGTGATGTTTATCTCACTCCTACTAGTGAATGTAATGTAACACACACCCATACAATGCGCACCACCCCGTGATGTTTTTCTCACTCCTACTAGTGAATGTAATGTAACACACACCCATACAATGCGCACCACCCCGTGATGTTTTTCTCACTCCTACTAGTGAATGTAATGTAACACACACCCATACAATGCGAACCACCCCGTGATGTTTTTCTCACTCCTACTAGTGAATGTAATGTAACACACACCCATACAATGCGCACCACCCCGTGATGTTTATCTCACTCCTACTAGTGAATGTAATGTAACACACACCCATACAATGCACACCACCCCGTGATGTTTTTCTCACTCCTACTAGTGAATGTAATGTAACACACACCCATACAATGCGCACCACCCCGTGATGTTTTTCTCACTCCTACTAGTGAATCTAAAGTAACACACACCCATTCAATGCGCACCACCCCGTGATGTTTTTCTCACTCCTACTAGTGAATGTAATGTAACACACACCCATACAATGCGCACCACCCCGTGATGTTTTTCTCACTCCTACTAGTGAATGTAATGTAACACACACCCATACAATGCGCACCACCCCGTGATGTTTTTCTCACTCCTACTAGTGAATGTAATGTAACACACACCCATACAATGCGCACCACCCCGTGATGTTTTTCTCACTCCTACTAGGGAATCTAAAGTACCACACACCCATTCAATGCGCACCACCCCGTGATGTTTTTCTCACTCCTACTAGTGAATGTAATGTAACACACACCCATACAATGCGCACCTCCCCGTGATGTTTTTCTCACTCCTACTAGTGAATGTAATGTAACACACACCCATACAATGCGCACCACCCCGTGATGTTTTTCTCACTCCTACTAGTGAATGTAATGTAACACACACCCATACAATGCGCACCACCCCGTGATGTTTTTCTCACTCCTACTAGTGAATGTAATGTAACACACACCCATACAGTGCGCACCACCCCGGGATGTTTTTCTCACTCCTACTAGTGAATGTAATGTAACACACACCCATACAATGCGCATCACCCCGTGATGTTTTTCTCACTCCTACTAGTAAATCTAATGTAACACACACCCATACAATGCGCACCACCCCGTGATGTTTTTCTCACTCCTACTAGTGAATCTAAAGTAACACACACCCATTCAATGCGCACCACCCCGTGATGTTTTTCTCACTCCTACTAGTGAATGTAATGTAACACACACCCATACAATGCGCACCACCCCGTAATGTTTTTCTCACTCCTACTAGTGAATGTAATGTAACACACACCCATACAATGCGCACCACCCCGTGATGTTTTTCTCACTCCTACTAGTGAATGTAATGTAACACACACCCATACAATGCGCACCACCCCGTGATGTTTTTCTCACTCCTACTAGTGAATGTAATGTAACACACACCCATACAATGCGCACCACCCCGTGATGTTTTTCTCACTCCTACTAGTGAATGTAATGTAACACACACCCATACAATGCGCACCACCCCGTGATGTTTTTCTCACTCCTACTAGTGAATGTAATGTAACACACACCCATACAATGCGCACCACCCCGTGATGTTTTTCTCACTCCTACTAGTGAATGTAATGTAACACACACCCATACAATGCGCACCACCCCGTGATGTTTTTCTCACTCCTACTAGTGAATGTAATGTAACACACACCCATACAATGCGCACCACCCCGTGATGTTTTTCTCACTCCTACTAGTGAATGTAATGTAACACACACCCATACAATGCGCACCACCCCGTGATGTTTTTCTCACTCCTAGTAGTGAATGTAATGTAACACACACCCATACAATGCGCACCACCCCGTGATGTTTTTCTCACTCCTACTAGTGAATGTAATGTAACACACACCCATACAATGCGCACCACCCCGTGATGTTTTTCTCACTCCTACTAGTGAATGTAATGTAACACACACCCATACAATGCGCACCACCCCGTGATGTTTTTCTCACTCCTACTAGTGAATGTAATGTAACACACACCCATACAATGCGCACCACCCCGTGATGTTTATCTCACTCCTACTAGTGAATGAAATGTAACACACACCCATACAATGCGCACCACCCCGTGATGTTTTTCTCACTCCTACTAGTGAATGTAATGTAACACACACCCATACAATGCGCACCACCCCGTGATGTTTTTCTCACTCCTACTAGTGAATGTAATGTAACACACACCCATACAATGCGCACCACCCCGTGATGTTTTTCTCACTCCTACTAGTGAATGTAATGTAACACACACCCATACAATGCGCACCACCCCGTGATGTTTTTCTCACTCCTACTAGTGAATGTAATGTAACACACACCCATACAATGCGCACCACCCCGTGATGTTTATCTCACTCCTACTAGTGAATGTAATGTAACACACACCCATACAATGCGCACCACCCCGTGATGTTTTTCTCACTCCTACTAGTGAATGTAATGTAACACACACCCATACAATGCGCACCACCCCGTGATGTTTTTCTCACTCCTACTAGTGAATGTAATGTAACACACACCCATACAATGCGCACCACCCCGTGATGTTTTTCTCACTCCTTCTAGTGAATGTAATGTAACACACACGCATACAATGCGCACCACCCCGTGATGTTTATCTCACTCCTACTAGTGAATGTAATGTAACACACACCCATACAATGCGCACCACCCCGTGATGTTTTTCTCACTCCTACTAGTGAATGTAATGTAACACACACCCATACAATGCGCACCACCCCGTGATGTTTTTCTCACTCCTACTAGTGAATCTAAAGTAACACACACCCATTCAATGCGCACCACCCCGTGATGTTTTTCTCACTCCTACTAGTGAATGTAATGTAACACACACCCATACAATGCGTACCACCCCGTGATGTTTTTCTCACTCCTACTAGTGAATGTAATGTAACACACACCCATACAATGCGCACCACCCCGTGATGTTTTTCTCACTCCTACTAGTGAATGTAATGTAACACACACCCATACAATGCGCACCACCCCGTGATGTTTTTCTCACTCCTACTAGGGAATCTAAAGTAACACACACCCATTCAATGCGCACCACCCCGTGATGTTTTTCTCACTCCTACTAGTGAATGTAATGTAACACACACCCATACAATGCGCACCACCCCGTGATGTTTTTCTCACTCCTACTAGTGAATGTAATGTAACACACACCCATACAATGCGCACCACCCCGTGATGTTTTTCTCACTCCTACTAGTGAATGTAATGTAACACACACCCATACAATGCGCACCACCCCGTGATGTTTTTCTCACTCCTACTAGTGAATGTAATGTAACACACACCCATACAATGCGCACCACCCCGTGATGTTTTTCTCACTCCTACTAGTGAATGTAATGTAACACACACCCATACAATGCGCATCACCCCGTGATGTTTTTCTCACTCCTACTAGTAAATCTAATGTAACACACACCCATACAATGCGCACCACCCCGTGATGTTTTTCTCACTCCTACTAGTGAATCTAAAGTAACACACACCCATTCAATGCGCACCACCCCGTGATGTTTTTCTCACTCCTACTAGTGAATGTAATGTAACACACACCCATACTATGCGCACCACCCCGTGATGTTTTTCTCACTCCTACTAGTGAATGTAATGTAACACACACCCATACAATGCGCACCACCCCGTGATGTTTTTCTCACTCCTACTGGTGAATGTAATGTAACACACACCCATACAATGGGCACCACCCCGTGATGTTTTTCTCACTCCTACTAGTGAATCTAATGTAACACACACCCATACAATGCGCACCACCCCGTGATGTTTTTCTCACTCCTACTAGTGAATGTAATGTAACACACAGCCATACAATGCGCACCACCCCGTGATGTTTTTCTCACTCCTACTAGTGAATCTAAAGTAACACACACCCATTCAATGCGCACCACCCCGTGATGCTTTTCTCACTCCTACTAGTGAATGTAATGTAACACACACCCATACAATGCGCACCACCCCGTGATGCTTTTCTCACTCCTACTAGTGAATGTAATGTAACACACACCCATACAATGCGCACCACCCCGTGATGCTTTTCTCACTCCTACTAGTGAATGTAATGTAACACACACCCATACAATGCGCACCACCCCGTGATGTTTTTCTCACTCCTACTAGTGAATGTAATGTAACACACACCCATACAATGCGCACCACCCCGTGATGTTTTTCTCACTCCTACTAGTGAATGTAATGTAACACACACCCATACAATGCGCACCACCCCGTGATGTTTTTCTCACTCCTACTAGTGAATGTAATGTAACACACACCCATACAATGCGCACCACCCCGTGATGTTTTTCTCACTCCTACTAGTGAATCTAAAGTAACACACACCCATTCAATGCGCACCACCCCGTGATGTTTTTCTCACTCCTACTAGTGAATCTAAAGTAACACACACCCATTCAATGCGCACCACCCCGTGATGTTTTTCTCACTCCTACTAGTGAATGTAATGTAACACACACCCATACAATGCGCACCACCCCGTGATGTTTTTCTCACTCCTACTAGTGAATGTAATGTAACACACACCCATACAATGCGCACCACCCCGTGATGTTTTTCTCACTCCTACTAGTGAATGTAATGTAACACACACCCATACAATGCGCACCACCCCGTGATGTTTTTCTCACTCCTACTAGTGAATCTAAAGTAACACACACCCATTCAATGCGCACCACCCCGTGATGTTTTTCTCACTCCTACTAGTGAATGTAATGTAACACACACCCATACAATGCGCACCACCCCGTGATGTTTTTCTCACTCCTACTAGTGAATGTAATGTAACACACACCCATACAATGCGCACCACCCCGTGATGTTTTTCTCACTCCTACTAGTGAATGTAATGTAACACACACCCATACAATGCGCACCACCCCGTGATGTTTTTCTCACTCCTACTAGTGAATATAATGTAACACACACCCATACAATGCGCACCACCCCGTGATGTTTTTCTCACTCCTACTAGTGAATCTAATGTAACACACACCCATACAATGCGCACCACCCCGTGATGTTTTTCTCACTCCTACTAGTGAATCTAAAGTAACACACACCCATTCAATGCGCACCACCCCGTGATGTTTTTTTTACTCCTACTAGTGAATGTAATGTAACACACACCCATACAATGCGCACCACCCCGTGATGTTTTTCTCACTCCTACTAGTGAATGTAATGTAACACACACCCATACAATGGGCACCACCCCGTGATGTTTTTCTCACTCCTACTAGTGAATGTAATGTAACACAAACCCATACAATGGGCACCACCCCGTGATGTTTTTCTCACTCCTACTAGTGAATGTAATGTAACACACACCCATACAATGCGCACCACCCCGTGATGCTTTTTTCACTGCTACTAGTGAATGTAATGTAACACACACCCATACAATGCGCACCACCCCGTGATGTTTTTCTCACTCCTACTAGTGAATGTAATGTAACACACACCCATACAATGCGCACCACCCCGTGATGCTTTTCTCACTCCTACTAGTGAATGTAATGTAACACACACCCATACAATGCGCACCACCCCGTGATGCTTTTCTCACTGCTACTAGTGAATTTAATGTAACAAACACCATTACAATGCGCACCACCCCGTGATATTTTTCTCACTCCTAATAGTGAATGTAATGTAACACACACCCATACAATGCGCACCACCCCGTGATGTTTTTCTCACTCCTACTAGTGAATGTAATGTAACACACACCCATACAATGCGCACCACCCCGTGATGTTTTTCTCACTCCTACTAGTGAATGTAATGTAACACACACCCATACAATGCGCACCACCCCGTGATGTTTTTCTCACTCCTACTAGTGAATCTAATGTAACACACACCCATACAATGCGCACCACCCCGTGATGTTTTTCTCACTCCTACTAGTGAATGTAATGTAACACACACCCATACAATGCGTACCACCCCGTGATGTTTTTCTCACTCCTACTAGTGAATGTAATGTAACACACACCCATGCAATGGGCACCACCCCGTGATGTTTTTCTCACTCCTACTAGTGAATCTAATGTAACACACACCCATACAATGCGCACCACCCCGTGATGTTTTTCTCACTCCTACTAGTGAATCTAATGTAACACACACCCATACAATGCGGACCACCCCGTGATGTTTTTCTCACTCCTACTAGTGAATGTAATGTAACACACACGCATGCAATGGGCACCACCCCGTGATGTTTTTCTCACTCCTACTAGTGAATCTAAAGTAACACACACCCATTCAATGCGCACCACCCCGTGATGTTTTTCTCACTCCTACTAGTGAATGTAATGTAACACACACCCATACAATGCGCACCACCCCGTGATGTTTTTCTCACTCCTACTAGTGAATGTAATGTAACACACACCCATACAATGCGCACCACCCCGTGATGTTTTTCTCACTCCTACTAGTGAATGTAATGTAACACACACCCATACAATGCGCACCACCCCGTGATGTTTTTCTCACTCCTACTAGTGAATATAATGTAACACACACCCATACAATGCGCACCACCCCGTGATGTTTTTCTCACTCCTACTAGTGAATCTAATGTAACACACACCCATACAATGCGCACCACCCCGTGATGTTTTTCTCACTCCTACTAGTGAATCTAAAGTAACACACACCCATTCAATGCGCACCACCCCGTGATGTTTTTTTTACTCCTACTAGTGAATGTAATGTAACACACACCCATACAATGCGCACCACCCCGTGATGTTTTTCTCACTCCTACTAGTGAATGTAATGTAACACACACCCATACAATGGGCACCACCCCGTGATGTTTTTCTCACTCCTACTAGTGAATGTAATGTAACACAAACCCATACAATGGGCACCACCCCGTGATGTTTTTCTCACTCCTACTAGTGAATGTAATGTAACACACACCCATACAATGCGCACCACCCCGTGATGCTTTTTTCACTGCTACTAGTGAATGTAATGTAACACACACCCATACAATGCGCACCACCCCGTGATGCTTTTCTCACTGCTACTAGTGAATTTAATGTAACAAACACCATTACAATGCGCACCACCCCGTGATATTTTTCTCACTCCTAATAGTGAATGTAATGTAACACACACCCATACAATGCGCACCACCCCGTGATGCTTTTCTCACTGCTACTAGTGAATTTAATGTAACAAACACCATTACAATGCGCACCACCCCGTGATATTTTTCTCACTCCTAATAGTGAATGTAATGTAACACACACCCATACAATGCGCACCACCCCGTGATGTTTTTCTCACTCCTACTAGTGAATGTAATGTAACACACACCCATACAATGCGCACCACCCCGTGATGTTTTTCTCACTCCTACTAGTGAATGTAATGTAACACACACCCATACAATGCGCACCACCCCGTGATGTTTTTCTCACTCCTACTAGTGAATCTAATGTAACACACACCCATACAATGCGCACCACCCCGTGATGTTTTTCTCACTCCTACTAGTGAATGTAATGTAACACACACCCATACAATGCGCACCACCCCGTGATGTTTTTCTCACTCCTACTAGTGAATGTAATGTAACACACACCCATGCAATGGGCACCACCCCGTGATGTTTTTCTCACTCCTACTAGTGAATCTAATGTAACACACACCCATACAATGCGCACCACCCCGTGATGTTTTTCTCACTCCTACTAGTGAATCTAATGTAACACACACCCATACAATGCGGACCACCCCGTGATGTTTTTCTCACTCCTACTAGTGAATGTAATGTAACACACACGCATGCAATGGGCACCACCCCGTGATGTTTTTCTCACTCCTACTAGTGAATCTAAAGTAACACACACCCATTCAATGCGCACCACCCCGTGATGTTTTTCTCACTCCTACTAGTGAATGTAATGTAACACACACCCATACAATGCGCACCACCGCGTGATGTTTTTCTCACTCCTACTAGTGAATGTAATGTAACACACACCCATACAATGCGCACCACCGCGTGATGTTTTTCTCACTCCTACTAGTGAATGTAATGTAACACACACCCATACAATGCGCACCACCCCGTGATGTTTATCTCACTCCTACTAGTGAATGTAATGTAACACACACCCATACAATGCGCACCACCCCGTGATGTTTTTCTCACTCCTACTAGTGAATGTAATGTAACACACACCCATACAATGCGCACCACCCCGTGATGTTTTTCTCACTCCTACTAGTGAATCTAAAGTAACACACACCCATTCAATGCGCACCACCCCGTGATGTTTTTCTCACTCCTACTAGTGAATGTAATGTAACACACACCCATACAATGCGCACCACCCCGTGATGTTTTTCTCACTCCTACTAGTGAATGTAATGTAACACACACCCATACAATGCGCACCACCCCGTGATGTTTTTCTCACTCCTACTAGTGAATGTAATGTAACACACACCCATACAATGCGCACCACCCCGTGATGTTTTTCTCACTCCTACTAGGGAATCTAAAGTAACACACACCCATTCAATGCGCACCACCCCGTGATGTTTTTCTCACTCCTACTAGTGAATGTAATGTAACACACACCCATACAATGCGCACCACCCCGTGATGTTTTTCTCACTCCTACTAGTGAATGTAATGTAACACACACCCATACAATGCGCACCACCCCGTGATGTTTTTCTCACTCCTACTAGTGAATGTAATGTAACACACACCCATACAATGCGCACCACCCCGTGATGTTTTTCTCACTCCTACTAGTGAATGTAATGTAACACACACCCATACAATGCGCACCACCCCGTGATGTTTTTCTCACTCCTACTAGTGAATGTAATGTAACACACACCCATACAATGCGCATCACCCCGTGATGTTTTTCTCACTCCTACTAGTAAATCTAATGTAACACACACCCATACAATGCGCACCACCCCGTGATGTTTTTCTCACTCCTACTAGTGAATCTAAAGTAACACACACCCATTCAATGCGCACCACCCCGTGATGTTTTTCTCACTCCTACTAGTGAATGTAATGTAACACACACCCATACAATGCGCACCACCCCGTGATGTTTTTCTCACTCCTACTAGTGAATGTAATGTAACACACACCCATACAATGCGCACCACCCCGTGATGTTTTTCTCACTCCTACTAGTGAATGTAATGTAACACACACCCATACAATGCGCACCACCCCGTGATGTTTTTCTCACTCCTACTAGTGAATCTAATGTAACACACACCCATACAATGCGCACCACCCCGTGATGTTTTTCTCACTCCTACTAGTGAATGTAATGTAACACACAGCCATACAATGCGCACCACCCCGTGATGTTTTTCTCACTCCTACTAGTGAATCTAAAGTAACACACACCCATTCAATGCGCACCACCCCGTGATGCTTTTCTCACTCCTACTAGTGAATGTAATGTAACACACACCCATACAATGCGCACCACCCCGTGATGCTTTTCTCACTCCTACTAGTGAATGTAATGTAACACACACCCATACAATGCGCACCACCCCGTGATGCTTTTCTCACTCCTACTAGTGAATGTAATGTAACACACACCCATACAATGCGCACCACCCCGTGATGTTTTTCTCACTCCTACTAGTGAATGTAATGTAACACACACCCATACAATGCGCACCACCCCGTGATGTTTTTCTCACTCCTACTAGTGAATGTAATGTAACACACACCCATACAATGCGCACCACCCCGTGATGTTTTTCTCACTCCTACTAGTGAATGTAATGTAACACACACCCATACAATGCGCACCACCCCGTGATGTTTTTCTCACTCCTACTAGTGAATCTAAAGTAACACACACCCATTCAATGCGCACCACCCCGTGATGTTTTTCTCACTCCTACTAGTGAATCTAAAGTAACACACACCCATTCAATGCGCACCACCCCGTGATGTTTTTCTCACTCCTACTAGTGAATGTAATGTAACACACACCCATACAATGCGCACCACCCCGTGATGTTTTTCTCACTCCTACTAGTGAATGTAATGTAACACACACCCATACAATGCGCACCACCCCGTGATGTTTTTCTCACTCCTACTAGTGAATGTAATGTAACACACACCCATACAATGCGCACCACCCCGTGATGTTTTTCTCACTCCTACTAGTGAATCTAAAGTAACACACACCCATTCAATTCGCACCACCCCGTGATGTTTTTCTCACTCCTACTAGTGAATGTAATGTAACACACACCCATACAATGCGCACCACCCCGTGATGTTTTTCTCACTCCTACTAGTGAATGTAATGTAACACACACCCATACAATGCGCACCACCCCGTGATGTTTTTCTCACTCCTACTAGTGAATGTAATGTAACACACACCCATACAATGCGCACCACCCCGTGATGTTTTTCTCACTCCTACTAGTGAATCTAATGTAACACATACCCATACAATGCGCACCACCCCGTGATGTTTTTCTCACTCCTACTAGTGAATCTAAAGTAACACACACCCATTCAATGCGCACCACCCAGTGATGTTTTTTTTACTCCTACTAGTGAATGTAATGTAACACACACCCATACAATGCGCACCACCCCGTGATGTTTTTCTCACTCCTACTAGTGAATGTAATGTAACACACACCCATACAATGGGCACCACCCCGTGATGTTTTTCTCACTCCTACTAGTGAATGTAATGTAACACAAACCCATACAATGGGCACCACCCCGTGATGTTTTTCTCACTCCTACTAGTGAATGTAATGTAACACACACCCATACAATGCGCACCACCCCGTGATGCTTTTTTCACTGCTACTAGTGAATGTAATGTAACACACACCCATACAATGCGCACCACCCCGTGATGTTTTCTCACTCCTACTAGTGAATGTAATGTAACACACACCCATACAATGCGCACCACCCCGTGATGCTTTTCTCACTCCTACTAGTGAATGTAATGTAACACACACCCATACAATGCGCACCACCCCGTGATGCTTTTCTCACTGCTACTAGTGAATTTAATGTAACAAACACCATTACAATGCGCACCACCCCGTGATATTTTTCTCACTCCTAATAGTGAATGTAATGTAACACACACCCATACAATGCGCACCACCCCGTGATGTTTTTCTCACTCCTACTAGTGAATGTAATGTAACACACACCCATACAATGCGCACCACCCCGTGATGTTTTTCTCACTCCTACTAGTGAATGTAATGTAACACACACCCATACAATGCGCACCACCCCGTGATGTTTTTCTCACTCCTACTAGTGAATCTAATGTAACACACACCCATACAATGCGCACCACCCCGTGATGTTTTTCTCACTCCTACTAGTGAATATAATGTAACACACACCCATACAATGCGCACCACCCCGTGATGTTTTTCTCACTCCTACTAGTGAATGTAATGTAACACACACCCATGCAATGGGCACCACCCCGTGATGTTTTTCTCACTCCTACTAGTGAATCTAATGTAACACACACCCATACAATGCGCACCACCCCGTGATGTTTTTCTCACTCCTACTAGTGAATCTAATGTAACACACACCCATACAATGCGGACCACCCCGTGATGTTTTTCTCACTCCTACTAGTGAATGTAATGTAACACACACCCATGCAATGGGCACCACCCCGTGATGTTTTTCTCACTCCTACTAGTGAATCTAAAGTAACACACACCCATTCAATGCGCACCACCCCGTGATGTTTTTCTCACTCCTACTAGTGAATGTAATGTAACACACACCCATACAATGCGCACCACCCCGTGATGTTTTTCTCACTCCTACTAGTGAATGTAATGTAACACACACCCATACAATGCGCACCACCCCGTGATGTTTTTCTCACTCCTACTAGTGAATGTAATGTAACACACACCCATACAATGCGCACCACCCCGTGATGTTTTTCTCACTCCTACTAGGGAATCTAAAGTAACACACACCCATTCAATGCGCACCACCCCGTGATGTTTTTCTCACTCCTACTAGTGAATGTAATGTAACACACACCCATACAATGCGCACCACCCCGTGATGTTTTTCTCACTCCTACTAGTGAATGTAATGTAACACACACCCATACAATGCGCACCACCCCGTGATGTTTTTCTCACTCCTACTAGTGAATGTAATGTAACACACACCCATACAATGCGCACCACCCCGTGATGTTTTTCTCACTCCTACTAGTGAATGTAATGTAACACACACCCATACAATGCGCACCACCCCGTGATGTTTTTCTCACTCCTACTAGTGAATGTAATGTAACACACACCCATACAATGCGCATCACCCCGTGATGTTTTTCTCACTCCTACTAGTAAATCTAATGTAACACACACCCATACAATGCGCACCACCCCGTGATGTTTTTCTCACTCCTACTAGTGAATCTAAAGTAACACACACCCATTCAATGCGCACCACCCCGTGATGTTTTTCTCACTCCTACTAGTGAATGTAATGTAACACACACCCATACAATGCGCACCACCCCGTGATGTTTTTCTCACTCCTACTAGTGAATGTAATGTAACACACACCCATACAATGCGCACCACCCCGTGATGTTTTTCTCACTCCTACTAGTGAATGTAATGTAACACACACCCATACAATGCGCACCACCCCGTGATGTTTTTCTCACTCCTACTAGTGAATCTAATGTAACACACACCCATACAATGCGCACCACCCCGTGATGTTTTTCTCACTCCTACTAGTGAATGTAATGTAACACACAGCCATACAATGCGCACCACCCCGTGATGTTTTTCTCACTCCTACTAGTGAATCTAAAGTAACACACACCCATTCAATGCGCACCACCCCGTGATGCTTTTCTCACTCCTACTAGTGAATGTAATGTAACACACACCCATACAATGCGCACCACCCCGTGATGCTTTTCTCACTCCTACTAGTGAATGTAATGTAACACACACCCATACAATGCGCACCACCCCGTGATGCTTTTCTCACTCCTACTAGTGAATGTAATGTAACACACACCCATACAATGCGCACCACCCCGTGATGTTTTTCTCACTCCTACTAGTGAATGTAATGTAACACACACCCATACAATGCGCACCACCCCGTGATGTTTTTCTCACTCCTACTAGTGAATGTAATGTAACACACACCCATACAATGCGCACCACCCCGTGATGTTTTTCTCACTCCTACTAGTGAATGTAATGTAACACACACCCATACAATGCGCACCACCCCGTGATGTTTTTCTCACTCCTACTAGTGAATCTAAAGTAACACACACCCATTCAATGCGCACCACCCCGTGATGTTTTTCTCACTCCTACTAGTGAATCTAAAGTAACACACACCCATTCAATGCGCACCACCCCGTGATGTTTTTCTCACTCCTACTAGTGAATGTAATGTAACACACACCCATACAATGCGCACCACCCCGTGATGTTTTTCTCACTCCTACTAGTGAATGTAATGTAACACACACCCATACAATGCGCACCACCCCGTGATGTTTTTCTCACTCCTACTAGTGAATGTAATGTAACACACACCCATACAATGCGCACCACCCCGTGATGTTTTTCTCACTCCTACTAGTGAATCTAAAGTAACACACACCCATTCAATTCGCACCACCCCGTGATGTTTTTCTCACTCCTACTAGTGAATGTAATGTAACACACACCCATACAATGCGCACCACCCCGTGATGTTTTTCTCACTCCTACTAGTGAATGTAATGTAACACACACCCATACAATGCGCACCACCCCGTGATGTTTTTCTCACTCCTACTGGTGAATGTAATGTAACACACACCCATACAATGCGCACCACCCCGTGATGTTTTTCTCACTCCTACTAGTGAATGTAATGTAACACACACCCATACAATGCGCACCACCCCGTGATGTTTTTCTCACTCCTACTAGTGAATCTAATGTAACACATACCCATACAATGCGCACCACCCCGTGATGTTTTTCTCACTCCTACTAGTGAATCTAAAGTAACACACACCCATTCAATGCGCACCACCCCGTGATGTTTTTTTTACTCCTACTAGTGAATGTAATGTAACACACACCCATACAATGCGCACCACCCCGTGATGTTTTTCTAACTCCTACTAGTGAATGTAATGTAACACACACCCATACAATGGGCACCACCCCGTGATGTTTTTCTCACTCCTACTAGTGAATGTAATGTAACACAAACCCATACAATGGGCACCACCCCGTGATGTTTTTCTCACTCCTACTAGTGAATGTAATGTAACACACACCCATACAATGCGCACCACCCCGTGATGCTTTTTTCACTGCTACTAGTGAATGTAATGTAACACACACCCATACAATGCGCACCACCCCGTGATGTTTTTCTCACTCCTACTAGTGAATGTAATGTAACACACACCCATACAATGCGCACCACCCCGTGATGCTTTTCTCACTCCTACTAGTGAATGTAATGTAACACACACCCATACAATGCGCACCACCCCGTGATGCTTTTCTCACTGCTACTAGTGAATTTAATGTAACAAACACCATTACAATGCGCACCACCCCGTGATATTTTTCTCACTCCTAATAGTGAATGTAATGTAACACACACCCATACAATGCGCACCACCCCGTGATGTTTTTCTCACTCCTACTAGTGAATGTAATGTAACACACACCCATACAATGCGCACCACCCCGTGATGTTTTTCTCACTCCTACTAGTGAATGTAATGTAACACACACCCATACAATGCGCACCACCCCGTGATGTTTTTCTCACTCCTACTAGTGAATCTAATGTAACACACACCCATACAATGCGCACCACCCCGTGATGTTTTTCTCACTCCTACTAGTGAATGTAATGTAACACACACCCATACAATGCGCACCACCCCGTGATGTTTTTCTCACTCCTACTAGTGATGTAATGTAACACACACCCATGCAATGGGCACCACCCCGTGATGTTTTTCTCACTCCTACTAGTGAATCTAATGTAACACACACCCATACAATGCGCACCACCCCGTGATGTTTTTCTCACTCCTACTAGTGAATCTAATGTAACACACACCCATACAATGCGGACCACCCCGTGATGTTTTTCTCACTCCTACTAGTGAATGTAATGTAACACACACCCATGCAATGGGCACCACCCCGTGATGTTTTTCTCACTCCTACTAGTGAATCTAAAGTAACACACACCCATTCAATGCGCACCACCCCGTGATGTTTTTCTCACTCCTACTAGTGAATGTAATGTAACACACACCCATACAATGCGCACCACCGCGTGATGTTTTTCTCACTCCTACTAGTGAATGTAATGTAACACACACCCATACAATGCGCACCACCCCGTGATGCTTTTCTCACTGCTACTAGTGAATTTAATGTAACAAACACCATTACAATGCGCACCACCCCGTGATGTTTTTCTCACTCCTACTAGTGAATGTAATGTAACACACACCCATACAATGCGCACCACCCCGTGATGTTTTTCTCACTCCTACTAGTGAATGTAATGTAACACACACCCATACAATGCGCACCACCCCGTGATGTTTTTCTCACTCCTACTAGTGAATGTAATGTAACACACACCCATACAATGCGCACCACCCCGTGATGTTTTTCTCACTCCTACTAGTGAATCTAATGTAACACACACCCATACAATGCGCACCACCCCGTGATGTTTTTCTCACTCCTACTAGTGAATCTAATGTAACACACACCCATACAATGCGCACCACCCGTGATGTTTTTCTCACTCCTACTAGTGAATGTAATGTAACACACACCCATACAATGGGCACCACCCCGTGATGTTTTTCTCACTCCTACTAGTGAATCTAAAGTAACACACACCCATACAATGCGCACCACCCCGTGATGTTTTTCTCACTCCTACTAGTGAATCTAATGTAACACACACCCATACAATGCGCACCACCCCGTGATGTTTTTCTCACTCCTACTAGTGAATGTAATGTAACACACACCCATACAATGGGCACCACCCCGTGATGTTTTCTCACTCCTACTAGTGAATCTAAAGTAACACACACCCATTCAATGCGCACCACCCCGTGATGTTTTTCTCACTCCTACTAGTGAATGTAATGTAACACACACCCATACAATGCGCACCACCGCGTGATGTTTTTCTCACTCCTACTAGTGAATGTAATGTAACACACACCCATACAATGCGCACCACCCCGTGATGTTTTTCTCACTCCTACTAGTGAATGTAATGTAACACACACCCATACAATGCGCACCACCCCGTGATGTTTTTCTCACTCCTACTGTTGAATCTAAAGTAACACACACCCATTCAATGCGCACCACACCGTGATGTTTTTCTCACTCCTACTGGTGAATGTAATGTAACACACACCCATACAATGCGCACCACCCCGTGATGTTTTTCTCACTCCTACTAGTGAATGTAATGTAACACACACCCATACAATGCGCACCACCCCGTGATGTTTTTCTCACTCCTACTAATGAATGTAATGTAACACACACCCATACAATGCGCACCACCCCGTGATGTTTTTCTCACTCCTACTAGTGAATGTAATGTAACACACACCCATACATTGCGCACCACCCCGTGATGTTTTTCTCACTCCTACTAGTGAATGTAATGTAACACACACCCATACAATGCGCACCACCCCGTGATGTTTTTCTCACTCCTACTAGTGAATGTAATGTAACACACACCCATATAATGGCCACCACCCCGTGATGTTTTTCTCACTCCTACTAGTGAATGTAATGTAACACACACCCATACAATGGGCACCACCCCGAGATGTTTTTCTCACTCCTACTAGTGAATCTAATGTAACACACACCCATACAATGCGCACCACCCCGTGATGTTTTTCTCACTCCTACTAGTGAATGTAATGTAACACACACCCATACAATGCGCACCACCCCGTGATGTTTTTCTCACTCCTACTAGTGAATGTAATGTAACACACACCCATACAATGCGCACCACCCCGTGATGTTTTTCTCACTCCTACTAGTGAATGTAATGTAACACACACCCATACAATGCGCACCACCCCGTGATGTTTATCTCACTCCTACTAGTGAATGTAATGTAACACACACCCATAAAATGCGCACCACCCCGTGATGTTTTTCTCACTCCTACTAGTGAATGTAATGTAACACACACCCATACAATGCGCACCACCCCGTGATGTTTTTCTCACTCCTACTAGTGAATCTAAAGTAACACACACCCATTCAATGCGCACCACCCCGTGATGTTTTTCTCACTCCTACTAGTGAATGTAATGTAACACACACCCATACAATGCGCACCACCCCGTGATGTTTTTCTCACTCCTACTAGTGAATGTAATGTAACACACACCCATACAATGCGCACCACCCCGTGATGTTTTTCTCACTCCTACTAGTGAATGTAATGTAACACACACCCATACAATGCGCACCACCCCGTGATGTTTTTCTCACTCCTACTAGTGAATCTAAAGTAACACACACCCATTCAATGCGCACCACCCGTGATGTTTTTCTCACTCCTACTAGTGAATGTAATGTAACACACACCCATACAATGCGCACCACCCCGTGATGTTTTTCTCACTCCTACTAGTGAATGTAATGTAACACACACCCATACAATGCGCACCACCCCGTGATGTTTTTCTCACTCCTACTAGTGAATGTAATGTAACACACACCCATTCAATGCGCACCACCCCGTGATTTTTTTCTCACTCCTACTAGTGAATGTAATGTAACACACACCCATACAATGCGCACCACCCCGTGATGTTTTTCTCACTCCTACTAGTGAATGTAATGTAACACACACCCATACAATGCGCACCACCCCGTGATGTTTTTCTCACTCCTACTAGTGAATGTAATGTAACACACACCCATACAATGCGCACCACCCCGTGATGTTTTTCTCACTCCTACTAGTGAATGTAATGTAACACACACCCATACAATGCGCACCACCCCGTGATGTTTTTCTCACTCCTACTAGTGAATGTAATGTAACACACACCCATACAATGCGCACCACCCCGTGATGTTTTTCTCACTCCTACTAGTGAATGTAATGTAACACACACCCATACAATGCGCACCACCCCGTGATGTTTTTCTCACTCCTACTAGTGAATGTAATGTAACACACACCCATACAATGCGCACCACCCCGTGATGTTTTTCTCACTCCTACTAGTGAATGTAATGTAACACACACCCATACAATGCGCACCACCCCGTGATGTTTTTCTCACTCCTACTAGTGAATGTAATGTAACACACACCCATACAATGCGCACAACCCCGTGATGTTTTTCTCACTCCTACTAGTGAATGTAATGTAACACACACCCATACAATGCGCACCACCCCGTGATGTTTTTCTCACTCCTACTAGTGAATGTAATGTAACACACACCCATACAATGCGCACCACCCCGTGATGTTTTTCTCACTCCTACTAGTGAATGTAATGTAACACACACCCATACAATGCGCACCACCCCGTGATGTTTTTCTCACTCCTACTAGTGAATGTAATGTAACACACACCCATACAATGCGCACCACCCCGTGATGTTTTTCTCACTCCTACTAGTGAATGTAATGTAACACACACCCATACAATGCGCACCACCCCGTGATGTTTTTCTCACTCCTACTAGTGAATGTAATGTAACACACACCCATACAATGCGCACCACCCCGTGATGTTTTTCTCACTCCTACTAGTGAATGTAATGTAACACACACCCATACAATGCGCACCACCCCGTGATGTTTTTCTCACTCCTACTAGTGAATGTAATGTAACACACACCCATACAATGCGCACCACCCCGTGATGTTTTTCTCACTCCTACTAGTGAATGTAATGTAACACACACCCATACAATGCGCACCACCCCGTGATGTTTTTCTCACTCCTACTAGTGAATGTAATGTAACACACACCCATACAATGCGCACCACCCCGTGATGTTTTTCTCACTCCTACTAGTGAATGTAATGTAACACACACCCATACAATGCGCACCACCCCGTGATGTTTATCTCACTCCTACTAGTGAATGTAATGTAACACACACCCATACAATGCGCACCACCCCGTGATGTTTTTCTCACTCCTACTAGTGAATGTAATGTAACACACACCCATACAATGCGCACCACCCCGTGATGTTTTTCTCACTCCTACTAGTGAATGTAATGTAACACACACCCATACAATGCGCACCACCCCGTGATGTTTTTCTCACTCCTACTAGTGAATCTAATGTAACACACACCCATACAATGCGCACCACCCCGTGATGTTTTTCTCACTCCTACTAGTGAATCTAATGTAACACACACCCATACAATGCGCACCACCCCGTGATGTTTTTCTCACTCCTACTAGTGAATGTAATGTAACACACACCCATACAATGGGCACCACCCCGTGATGTTTTTCTCACTCCTACTAGTGAATCTAAAGTAACACACACCCATACAATGCGCACCACCCCGTGATGTTTTTCTCACTCCTACTAGTGAATCTAATGTAACACACACCCATACAATGCGCACCACCCCGTGATGTTTTTCTCACTCCTACTAGTGAATGTAATGTAACACACACCCATACAATGGGCACCACCCCGTGATTTTTTTCTTACTCCTACTAGTGAATCTAAAGTAACACACACCCATTCAATGCGCACCACCCCGTGATGTTTTTCTCACTCCTACTAGTGAATGTAATGTAACACACACCATACAATGCGCACCACCGCGTGATGTTTTTCTCACTCCTACTAGTGAATGTAATGTAACACACACCCATACAATGCGCACCACCCCGTGATGTTTTTCTCACTCCTACTAGTGAATGTAATGTAACACACACCCATACAATGCGCACCACCCCGTGATGTTTTTCTCACTCCTACTGTTGAATCTAAAGTAACACACACCCATTCAATGCGCACCACACCGTGATGTTTTTCTCACTCCTACTGGTGAATGTAATGTAACACACACCCATACAATGCGCACCACCCCGTGATGTTTTTCTCACTCCTACTAGTGAATGTAATGTAACACACACCCATACAATGCGCACCACCCCGTGATGTTTTTCTCACTCCTACTAATGAATGTAATGTAACACACACCCATACAATGCGCACCACCCCGTGATGTTTTTCTCACTCCTACTAGTGAATGTAATGTAACACACACCCATACATTGCGCACCACCCCGTGATGTTTTTCTCACTCCTACTAGTGAATGTAATGTAACACACACCCATACAATGCGCACCACCCCGTGATGTTTTTCTCACTCCTACTAGTGAATGTAATGTAACACACACCCATATAATGGCCACCACCCCGTGATGTTTTTCTCACTCCTACTAGTGAATGTAATGTAACACACACCCATACAATGGGCACCACCCCGAGATGTTTTTCTCACTCCTACTAGTGAATCTAATGTAACACACACCCATACAATGCGCACCACCCCGTGATGTTTTTCTCACTCCTACTAGTGAATGTAATGTAACACACACCCATACAATACGCACCACCCCGTGATGTTTTTCTCACTCCTACTAGTGAATGTAATGTAACACACACCCATACAATGCGCACCACCCC